>NW_026843487.1:0-101444 GCF_019175385.1 Lycium barbarum
CAACTCTCAAGGGGGTTATCAAGGGCAAAATTACCAAAGGGGTTACCAGAATCAAAATCAATGGAGACCTCAGTAGGGCCAAGGCACCTACAATAACAGCCAGGGGAACTACACTAATAATAATGGTGGCCCGAACCAAGAAAACTACAACAATAACAACAATTTTAGAAATAAGAGTTCCAATCCATATATTACACCAAAAGGGCAGTCAAACGATCAAGGTAGTTCGAGGGTTAAGGCAATGCTTGAGAAGGTTCTGGCAAATCAAACCAAGTCTGAAAAGACATTATTCAGGATAACAGAGACAGTGGGATCTCATACAGCGGCTGTTCAAAAGCTCGAGTCTCAGATGCGTGATATTTCTAAAGAGCAGCACCCTCGTAAAAAGGGAGGACTTCCTAGTGACACTATTCTGAATCCAAAGAATGGGGGAGGTGGTGTTGACTATGTGTTTGCTATTAGTACTTGGAGTTGTAAAATACTCCAAGTTTTGAGAAGAAGATTGTTTATCTCAAGCCAATTAATGAGGAAGAAGTGTAGTCTGATGCACCAATTATTGATGATGAGCTTCCAAGTAAGTAGAAAGTTGCGGATATTCCAGAAAGTTTGAAGGTGGCTGATCATAAGAGCAAGCAGACTGTAAAAGGGGCTCTTGACCCTTTGACTCAGCTTTTCAAATCTAAACTTACCTTTCCTCAAAGATTGGCAAAGAAGAAGGAAGATGCTAAGTTCGAGAAATTTTATGATCAGCTAAAGTAGTTATCTCTGAACTTTCCATTTTTGGATGCTGTCAAAGAGATGCCCGATTTTTCTAAGTACTTGAAAGACCTGTTGACCAAGAAGAAGATGGTGCTACATGAAACTGTGAGTTTAACTCACACTGTGAGTTCCATATTTTAACAACTACTGTCTAGAAAAAAGGAGATCCTGGGGCGTTCACCATTCCTTGTTCTGTTGGGTACCATGATTTTGCTCGTGCTCTGTGTGATAATGGGGTGAGTATTAATTTGATACCACTTTCTATCTATAAGCAATCAGGTTTGGGGATGCCAAGACCGACTACTATGTGATTATAGATGGCTGATAGATCTATTAAGCAGCCGGTGGGCGTGGTTGATGATATTCTTGTGCGGGTTGGTAAATTTATGTTGCCCGCTAATTTTGTGATTCTTGACTGTGCTGTTGATCAGGACATTCCTATTATTATGGGGAGACCTTTCCTAGCTATGGGAAGAGCTCTTATGGATTCGGAATAGAACAAAATAAAATTTCGAGTCAATGATGAGGAAGTTACTTTTCGGGCAAGTAAGGGGATGCAGTTACCAAGTGCTTGCGAGAGCATTTAGGTGATTGATTCTTTTGAAGTTATTGATGAAGCTGTGGAATTCATGATGGAAGAGGAAACTTTGGGAGAAGCTCTTGCTGCTATTCTTGTAAATTTTGATGCTGAAGACATAGAGGGTTATGTGGAGACAGTTAATTCACTTGTTGGGTTGGGATCATATTCTTACCACCCAAAGAAGCATAATCTTGATCTAGAAAATAGAGCAACTCCTCCAGCAAAGTTGTCTATCATTGATCCACCGCAGCATGAGCTTAAGCATCTTCCATCACATTTGAAATATGAGTTCCTTGGTCCAAATAATACGTTACCAGTGATTGTTTCAACATTATTAACTGAGGAGAAAATCGAGAGGCTTGTGGAGATATTATGTGAGTATTGGCATGTTATTGGTTGGACCATAGCTGACATTCAGGGGATTCATTCTGGGATCTGTGAGTATATAATCCAGTTAGAGGAGGATAGCAAGTCTAGTGTGGAACGTCAAAGGAGACTGAATGAAATCATGCAAGAAGTCGTAAAGAAAGAAATTTTCAAGTGGTTGGACGCTGGAGTGGTTTACCCGATTGCTGACGGTAAATGAGTGAGCCCAGTTCAATGTGTTTCGAAAAAGGGCGGCATCATAGTGGTGCCCAATGCAAAGAATGAGCTGATTCCGACAAGAACTATGACAGGTTGGAGAGTTTGCATGGACTATCATAAGCTTAACACTGCTAGTTGCAATGATCACTTCCTTATGCCTTTTATTGATCAAATGTTTGATCAGCTAGGGGGGCGGTCTTACTAGTGCTTTGTAGATGGGTATTCGGGCTACAATAAAATCAACATCGCCCTTGAGGATTAGGAGAAGATGACATTTACCTGTCCTTATGGGACATTCGCTTTCAGCAGGATGCCCTTCGGTCTCTGTAATTGTTACACCTCGTATTCTCAGAGAATGAGCATGCCACGTACTTCACCATATTAATGGAGTATCGGAGACGTTCCATGAAGTTTTGGAAGGTACAAGCCATGGGAAGTTCGTAACAATGAAGTAAGGATGAATTACGATCTCGTAAGTCGTAACCGGAAAGGACAACCTTGAAAACAAAGGAAATGACCATTATCAAGTATGATTAATGATAAATATCATGTATGGAGAGTTTTAGAAGATTCTGGGACTAAGTAAAGCGAAGAAAATAAGTTTGTCGAAAATTTGGAAAAACAATTGGCAGAATTCTGGACAGAATTTTGTGTCAACTTTAGAGGGGTCTATCTCTGAGTATATGAGGAGTTTTAAGGTGTTTCAAAAGCCTAAAATGAAGTTCATCGAGGGGTCAATCCGAATTTGGCACCTATAAAAGGGCCTCTACACTTCATTTTAGTCATTTTTCTTCAACGCCATAATCCTCTAGAACTCCCCTAACCTCTCCACACCTCTCTAATTTTTTTCACACTTCTCTCTCCACTACAAGAATATTCTTGAAGGCTCTCCACCATTCCGAAACATTCTATAGCATAACAAAAGAGGATTAAACTCCAAACCCCAAGCTAAGTCATGGAGAAGGATTGTTCTTGTCTCCACTTAATGTTGTGATAAATTTGGTCTTGGAAGAAGTTGAGTCTGGTGAAGTTCTTCTAGTGTAAGGTATGTTCTCCATCCTATTTCTCATGATTAAGTTGATTTGAAGGTTTAGCAAGTCCTATAAAAGAAGAGAATCATAGTATAGAAGTTGCAAATTATTAAAGTGAAGATGATGACTATGGAATGAATTTGAAAGGAGATTTTAGATCAAATCGAATATCATTCTTTGATTATGGTATTGTGGATATTGTTATGGTTAGTTGAGAAATTTGTAAAACATTGTGTGGGATATTTTATAGAGCCTATTGGTGTTGATAATATTGTTGTGATGTTGGTATTGTTATTGTTGTTGTTGGTTGTTGGATTGTGATTTCGAGCTAGGCATATAAACAGGGGAGGTACTACCTGAATTTCGGCAGATTCTAAACGGAATTAAATTGAAGGCTTAAGATGAGCGTATGATATTGAACCTAATAATAGTATGAATGGTTTATATCTAGATTTACGAGCTTGGAAGGATAAACGTTGAACGACTAAGGCGACCGAAAGGTATGTTAAGGCTCGTCCCTTTCTTTCAAAGGCATGATTCCATAAGTGTTTCCATAACCTCCTTGATTTCAAAAGCTAGAAGTTATGACTCTTAAAGCTTCTTATGATGTTAAAAATGAGAATGTTTTTATGAGGATTACGTTGAGGATGATTTTATACTTAAAGGTCTCAAATATGATTTCAACGATGATGTGAAAATGTTAAGCTATTTCATGATTTTCTCGATTTATTTCATTGTTGTTGATCTCACCTTATAAATTGTTCCTTCAATGTGAGATAGAGCGATAGCTTTTATTGAACTCCTATGCATGCCATGAATATAATATATGTATATGGCTATTTTGTGACACTACAAAGCTCTATTATTTCATTTTGATTATGCACTGCACTCATTTTCATTCTTCATGTATATATAAGGCACAATTGACAAGGGTTGACACTGTGACCTTTGTTGTATATATAAGGCACAGTTGACAGGGGGTGACGCTGTGACCTTTGTTGTGTGTATATATGGCACAGTTGACAAGGGGTGACGCTGTGGCCTTGTTGTGATGTATATATGTCACAGTTGATAGGGGGTGACGCTGTGGCCTTTGTTGTGATATGTATATGTATGGCACAGTTGATAGGGGGTGACACTGTGGCCTTTGTTATGTATATATATATCGCATAGTTGACAGGGGGTGACGTTGTGGCCTTTGTTGTGATGTGTATATGTATGGCACAATTGACAGGGGGTGACGCTGTGGCCTTTGTTGTGATGTGTATATCTATGGCACAGTTGATAGGGGGTGACGCTGTGGCCTATGCGACGATGTGGACTATATATATATATACGTGTTTCTTTGATATAGCTGTACCGATGCATTTATTTTGCCCATTCATGGACATGTTTCAAATGTTTTCCAGGATTTTATGTACAAGTTGATTTCATGCCTTATATACTCAGTACACTATTCGTACTGACCCCCTTCTTCGGGGGCTGCGTTTCATGCCCGCAGGTCCAGACACTCAGTTTGGTGATCCTTCGGTTTAGGACTTCAGCTCAGCTGCTGAGAGGGCTCTACTGTTTCGGAGCTCGAGTCGTCTTGGTACAGATCCTTTGACATAGTCTTTGTTATACTCTTAGAGGTCTGTAGACATATGTGGGTTGCGTATATATGGTTTGATCAGCTATGCAGATGTAGTTCGTTTTGGATATTCCCGTGCATAGTGGCAGCCTTATCAACTTGCGTATTTTGTTATGTTTGGTTAGCTGTGGCTTCTCAATAGACAGGTTCTTTTGATGTATCATATGATGAGTTTACTGTGTGCTTTTACAGATTGCCATATTGTTTTCAGTTTCGGTTTGATCATATCTAGCAGGTTCGTATACAGGTGTCCTGTTCGGGCACTAGTCATGGCCCATCGGTTTGGGTCGTGACAGTAATGCACCGGCTACCTTTCGGCTGTGTATGATGTCCATATTTTCTGATATGGTGAAGACATTCTTGAGGTCTTTATGGATGACTGCTTGGTTGTTGGTGGTTCTTTTGATAACTGTCTTGACCATCTGGGTTGAGTGCTTAAACGCTGTGAGGAGATTAATCTGGTGCTGAATTGGGAGAAGTGCCACTTCATGGTGAAGGAAGGGATCGTGCTCGGGCATAAAATCTCTGAAAAAGAGATTGAGGTCGATCAGGCGAAGATTGATGTGATTTCAAAGCTTCCTTCACCTATCTCATTCAAGGGTGTCCGGAGTTTCTTGGGACATGCTGGCTTCTATAGGCGTTTGATCAAGGGTTTCTCAAAATTTTCCAACCCGATGTGCAGCTTCTTGAATAAGAGGCAAAGTTCGAATTTGATGAGAAGTGACAAAAGGAATTCGACGAATTAAAGGAGCACTTGACCACAACTCCTATTATTGTTTCTCCTGACAGGTCTCTGCCGTTCGAGCTGATGTGTAATGTGAGAAGTTTTGCTATCGGTGCTCTGCTTGGCTAGAGACATAATAAAATCATGCACCCTATATATTATGCCACCAGAACAATGAATGTGGCTTAGATGAATTACACAGTGACTGAGCAAGAGCTGTTTGCTATAGTTTTTGCTTTTGAGATATTTTGGGCTTATCTGTTGGGGTCAAAAATTGGGGTTTACACTGATCATGCTACATTGAGATACCGGATGGCGAAGAAGAAAGCTAACACACGATTAATTCGATTGGTGTCATTGTTGCAAGAGTTTGAGTACGAGGTGAAAGACCACAAGGGAACTGAGAATCAGGTTGCTAACCATCTATCACGGCTTGAGGAAGCCGGGAGACCTTCAGATGAGCTAGATATTGATGACGCATTTCCACAACAAAATTCCATACAGTCCATATAACTGGTTCAACATCCCAAAACTTTGATAAAACTTATTTTCTCCGATTCGCTTAACCTCTAGTCCTTATGAAACTTCCTTATCACTATTTCAATCATATTCTAATTTTTTTAATCTAGTCTCAAGAATACAAATATTTTAGTACTATTAAATTTCGAGACGGTAAAAAGATAACTTTCTTTTCCCAGGAGGAAATAATTTCTACCTTTATAACAATGAAAATCCCATTTATAAACTTCCTCATATCATGTGAAAATTTAAAGCATATCCGGAGCAATAATAATAGTTACTTCCCGAAATCATACTTATCAAATCCGTACTAAAACATGTTACTTAAAAGAAGGTATATAAATATCAAGGAAATATATATGGTTTTGAAATTTGTCAACCTTACGAGGTCTTACATCTTTGACCTAATGTACGACCGTAATCCTTTCCAACTCGGACGGTGATACTACGACGTACCATAATGCCAAGGTACGAGATGTTATATCCTTCCCCTCTTAGGAACATTCGTCCTTGAATGTTAAACTTCCAGAGGTCTACATAAAATCCGACAAAGTCTCCCCTGTAACTGTATCACTACCAATCTGACACACAGCCAAGAAAACCATTTATATACCTCATAGGGCCATAATCACAACAAAATTCCATACAGTGTGTATAACTGGTTCAACATCCCTAAACCTTGACAAAACTTATTTTCTCCCATTCGCTTAACTTCTAGTCCTTGAGACACTTCCTTATCATTGTTTAAATTATATTCTAAATTTTTTAATCTAGTCTCAAGAATACAAATATTTTAGTACTATTAATTCTCATGACGGTAAAAAGATAACTTTCTTTTCTCAGGAGAAAATAATTTCTACCTTTATAAGAAATGAAAATCCCATTTATAAACTTCCTCATATCATGTGTAAATTTAAAGCATATCCGGAGCATTAATAATAGTTACTTCCCGAAATCGTACTTATCAAAACCTTACTGAAACGTTTTACTTAAAAGAAGGTATATAACTATCAAGGAAATATATAATGGTTTTGAAATTTGTCAAACTTATGAGGTCCTACATCTTTGACCTCACGTACGACCTTAATCCTTTCCAACTCGGATGGTAATACAACGACGCACCATAATGCCAAGGTACAAGTTGTTACATCCTTACCCTCTTAGGAACATTCGTCCTCGAATGTTAAACTTCGAGAGGTGTACATAAAATCCGACAAAGTGACCCCTATTACTGTACTACTACCAACCTGACACACAGCCGAGAAAACCATTTATATACCTCCTAGGGCCATAATCACAACAAAATTCCGTACAGTCCGTATAACTGGTTCAACATCCCTAAATTTTGACTAAACTTATTTTCTCCGATTCGCTTGACATCTAGTCCTTGTGAAACTTCCTTATCACTGTTTCAATCATATTCTAATTATTTTAATCAAGTCTCAAGAATACAAATATTTTAGTACTATTAATTCTCAAGACGGTAAAAATATAACTTTCTGTTCTCAGGAGAAAATAATTTCTACCTTTATAACAATGAAAATCCCATTTATAAACATCCTCATATCATGTGTAAATTTAAAGCATATCTGTAGCATTAATAATAGTTACTTCCCGAAATCATACTTATCAAATCCTTACTGAAACGAGTTACTTAAAAGAAGGTATATAAATATCAAGGAAATATATAACGGTTTTGAAATTTGTCAAACTTATGAGGTGTTACATCTTTGACCTCACGTATGACCTTAATCCTTTCCAACTCGGATGGTGATACTACGACGCACCATAATGCCAAGGTACGAGATGTTATATCCTTCCCCTCTTAGGAACATTCGTCCTCGAATGTTAAACTTCGAGAGGTCTACATAAAATCCGACAAAGTGACCCCTGTTACTGTACTACTACCAACCTGACACACAGCCAAGAAAACCATTTATATACCTCCTAGGGCCATAATCACAACAAAATTCCGTACAGTCCGTATAACTGGTTCAACATCCCTGAATTTTCACTAAACTTATTTTCTCCGATTCGCTTGACCTCTAGTCCTTGTGAAACTTCCTTATCACTGTTTCAATCATATTCTAATTTTTTTAATCTAGTCTCAAGAATACAAATATTTTAGTACTATTAATTCTCAAGACGGTAAAAAGATAACTTTCTTTTCTCAGGAGAAAGTAATATCTAGCTTTATAACAATGAAAATCCCATTTATAAACTTCCTCATATCATGTGTAAATTTAAAGCATATCCGGAAGCAGTAATAATAGTTACTTCCCGCAATCATACTTATCAAATCCTTACTAAAACGTTTTACTTAAAAGAAGGTATATAACTATCAAGGAAATATATAACGGTTTTGAAATTTGTCAAACTTATGAGGTCCTACATCTTTAACCTCATGTATGACCTTAATCCTTTCCAACTCCTATGATGTTACTACGACGTACCGTAATGCCAAGGTACGAGATGTTACATCCCTCCCCCATTAGGAACATTTGTCCTCGAATGTTATACTTTGAGAGGTCTACATAAAATCCGACAGAGTCTCCCCTGTAACTGTACTACTACCAACCTGACACATAGCCAAGAAAACCATTTATATACCTCCTAGGGCCATAATTACAACAAAATTCCGTACAATCCGTATAACTGGTTCAACATCCCTAAATTTTGACTAAACTTATTTTCTCCAATTCGCTTGACCTCTAGTCCTTGTGAAACTTCCTTATCACTGTTTCAATCATATTCTAATTTTTTTAAATCTAGTCTCAAGAATACAAATATTTTAGTACTATTAATTCTCAAGACGGTAAAAAGATAACTTTCTTTTCTCAGGAGAAAGCAATATCTAGCTTTATAACAATGAAAATCCCATTTATAAACTTCCTCATATCATGTGTAAATTTAAAGCATATCCGGAAGCAGTAATAATAGTTACTTCCCGCAATCATACTTATCAAATCCTTACTAAAACGTTTTACTAAAAAGAAGGTATATAACTATCAAGGAAATATATAACGGTTTTGAAATTTGTCAAACTTATGAGGTCCTACATCTTTAACCTCATGTATGACCTTAATCCTTTCCAACTCCTATGATGTTACTACGACGTACCGTAATGCCAAGGTACGAGATGTTACATCCCTCCCCCATTAGGAACATTTGTCCTCGAATGTTATACTTTGAGAGGTCTACATAAAATCCGACAGAGTCTCCCCTGTAACTGTACTACTACCAACCTGACACATAGCCAAGAAAACCATTTATATACCTCCTAGGGCCATAATTACAACAAAATTCCGTACAATCCGTATAACTGGTTCAACATCCCTAAATTTTGACTAAACTTATTTTCTCCAATTCGCTTGACCTCTAGTCCTTGTGAAACTTCCTTATCACTGTTTCAACCATATTCTAATTTTTTTAAATCTAGTCTCAAGAATACAAATATTTTAGTACTATTAATTCTCAAGACGGTAAAAAGATAACTTTCTTTTCTCAGGAGAAAGCAATATCTAGCTTTATAACAATGAAAATCCCATTTATAAACTTCCTCATATCATGTGTAAATTTAAAGCATATCCGGAAGCAGTAATAATAGTTACTTCCCGCAATCATACTTATCAAATCCTTACTAAAACGTTTTACTAAAAAGAAGGTATATAACTATCAAGGAAATATATAACGGTTTTGAAATTTGTCAAACTTATGAGGTCCTACATCTTTAACCTCATGTATGACCTTAATCCTTTCCAACTCCTATGATGTTACTACGACGTACCGTAATGCCAAGGTACGAGATGTTACATCCCTCCCCCATTAGGAACATTTGTCCTCGAATGTTAAACTTTGAGAGGTCTACATAAAATCCGACAAAGTCTCCCCTGTAACTGTACTACTACCAACCTGACACACAGCCAAGAAAACCATTTATATACCTCCTAGGGCCATAATTACAATAAAATTCCGTACAGTCCGTATAACTTGTTCAACATCCCTAAATTTTGACTAAACTTATTTTCTCCAATTCGCTTGACCTCTAGTCCTTGTGAAACTTCCTTATCACTGTTTCAATCATATTCTAATTTTTTTAAATCTAGTCTCAAGAATACAAATATTTTAGTACTATTAATTCTCAAGACGGTAAAAAGATAACTTTCTTTTCTCAGGAGAAAGCAATATCTAGCTTTATAACAATGAAAATCCCATTTATAAACTTCCTCATATCATGTGTAAATTTAAAGCATATCCGGAAGCAGTAATAATAGTTACTTCCCGCAATCATACTTATCAAATCCTTACTAAAACGTTTTACTAAAAAGAAGGTATATAACTATCAAGGAAATATATAACGGTTTTGAAATTTGTCAAACTTATGAGGTCCTACATCTTTAACCTCATGTATGACCTTAATCCTTTCCAACTCCTATGATGTTACTACGACGTACTGTAATGCCAAGGTACGAGATGTTACATCCCTCCCCCATTAGGAACATTTGTCCTCGAATGTTAAACTTTGAGAGGTCTACATAAAATCCGACAAAGTCTCCCCTGTAACTGTACTACTACCAACCAGACACACAGCCAAGAAAACCATTTATATACCTCCTAGGGCCATAATTACAACAAAATTCCGTACAGTCCGTATAACTTGTTCAACATCCCTAAATTTTGACTAAACTTATTTTCTCCGATTCACTTGATCTCTAGTCCTTGTGAAACTTCCTTATCACTATTTCAATCATTTTCTAATTTTTTTAATCTAGTCTCAAGAATACAAATATTTTAGTACTATTAATTCTCAAGACGATAAAAAGATAACTTTCTTTTCACTGGAGAAAATAATTTCTACCTTTATAACAATGAAAATCCCATTTATAAACTTCCTCATATCATGTGTAAATTTAAAGCATATCCGGAGCATTAATAATAGTTACTTCCCGAAATCATACTTATCAAATCCTTACTAAAACGTTTTACTTAAAAGAAGGTATATAACTATCAAGGAAATATGTAATGGTTTTGAAATTTGTCAAACTTATGAGGTCCTACATCTTTGAACTCACGTACGACCTTAATCCTTTCCAACTCGGATGGTGATACTACGACGCACCATAATGCCAAGGTACGAGATGTTACATCCTTCCCCTCTTAGGAACATTCGTCCTCGAATGTAAACCTTCGAGAGGTGTACATAAAATCCGACAAAGTGACCCCTGTTACTATAGTACTAACAACCTGACACACAGCCAAGAAAACTATTTATATACCTCCTAGGGCCATAATCACAATAAAATTCCGTACAGTCCGTATAACTGGTTCAACATCCCTAAATTTTGACTAAACTTATTTTCTCCGATTCGCTTGACCTCTAGTCCTTGTGAAACTTCCTTATCACTGTTGCAATCTTATTCTAATTTTTTTAATCTAGTCTCAAGAATACAAATATTTTAGTTCTATTAATTCTCAAGACGGTAAAAAGATAACTTTCTGTTCTCAGGAGAAAATAATTTCTACCTTTATAACGATGAAAATCCCATTTATAAACATCCTCATATCATGTGTAAATTTAAAGCATATCCGGAGCATTAATAATAGTTACTTCCCGAAATCATACTTATCAAATCCTTACTAAAACGTTTTACTTAAAAGAAGGTATATGACTATCAAGGAAATATATAATGGTTTTGAAATTTGTCAAACTTATGAGGTCCTACATCTTTGAACTCACGTACGACCTTAATCCTTTCCAACTCGGATGGTGATACTACGACGCACCATAATGCCAAGGTACGAGATGTTACATCCTTCCCCTCTTAGGAACATTCGTCCTCGAATGTTAAACTTCGAGAGGTGTACATAAAATTCGACAAAGTGACCCCTGTTACTGTACTACTACCAACCTGACACACAGCCAAGAAAACCATTTATATACCTCCTAGGGCCATAATCACAACAAAATTCCGTACAGTGTGTATAACTGGTTCAACATCCCTAAACATTGACAAAACTTAGTTTCTCCAATTCGCTTAACCTCTAGTCCTTGTGATACTTCCTTATCACTGTTTCAGTTATATTCTATTTTTTTTAATCTAGTCTCAAGAGTACAAATATTTTAGTTCTATTAATTCTCAAGACGATAAAAAGATAACTTTCTTTTCTCAGGAGAAAATAATTTCTACCTTTATAACAATGAAAATCCCATTTATAAACTTCCTCATATCATGTGTAAATTTAAATCATATCCGGAGTGTTAATAATAGTTACTTCCCGAAATCATACCTATCAAATCCGTACTAAAACGTGTTACTTAAAAGAAGGTATATAAATATCAAGGCAATATATATGGTTTTGAAATTTGTCAAACTTATGAGGTTTTACATCTTTGACCTCATGTTCGACCTTAATCCTTTCCAACTCGGATGGTGATACTACGACGTACCATAATTCCAAGGTACGAGATGTTATATCCTTCCCCTCTTCGGAACATTCGTCCTCGAATGTTAAACTTCCAGAGGTCTACATAAACTTCCAGAGGTCTACAGAAGTCTCCCCAGTAACTGTACCACTACCAACCTGACACACAGCCAAGAAAACCATTTATATACCTCATAGAGGCATAATCACAACAAAATTCCATACAATGTGTATAACTGGTTCAATATCCCTAAACCTTGACAAAACTTATTTTCTCCCATTCGCTTAACTTCCAGTCCTTGTGACACTTCCTTATCATTGTTTAAATTATATTCTAATTTTTTTAATCTAGTGTCAAGAATACAAATATTTTAGTACTATTAATTCTCAAGACGGTAAAAAGACAACTTTCTTTTCTCAGGAGAAAATAATTTCTACCTTTATAACAATGAAAATCCCATTTATAAACTTCCTCATATCATTTGTAAATTTAAAGCATATCCGGAGCATTAATAATAGTTACTTCCTGAAATCATACTTATCAAATCCTTACTAAAACGTGTTACTTAAAAAAGGTATATAAATATCAAGGAAATATATAATGGTTTTGAAATTTGTCAAACTTTTGAGGTCTTACATCTTTGACCTCACGTATGACCTTAAACCTTTCCAACTCGGATGGTGATACTACGACGCACCATAATGCCAAGGTACGAGATGTTACATCCTTCCCCTCTTAGGAACATTCGTCCTCGAATGTTAAACTTCGAGAGGTCTACATAAAATCCGACAAAGTGACCCCTGTTACTGTATTACTACCAACCTGACACACAGCCAAGAAAACCATTTATATACCTCCTAGGGCCATAATCACAACAAAAAATTCCGTACAGTCCGTATAACTGGTTCAACATCCCTAAATTTTGACTAAACTTATTTTCTCTGATTCGCTTGACCTCTAGTCCTTGTGAAACTTCCTTATCGCTGTTTCATTCATATTCTAATTTTTTTAATCTAGTCTCAAGAATACAAATATTTTAGTACTATTAATTCTCAATACGGTAAAAAGATAACTTTCTTTTCTCAGGAGAAAGTAATTTCTAGCTTTATAACAATGAAAATCTCATTTATAAACTTCCTCATATCATGTGTAAATTTAAAGCATATCCGGAAGCAGTAATAATAGTTACTTCCCGAAATCATACTTATCAAATCCTTACTAAAACGTTTTACTTAAAATAAGGTATATAACTATCAAGGAAATATATAATGGTTTTGAAATTTGTCAAACTTATGAGGTCCTACATCTTTGAACTCACGTACGACCTTAATCCTTTCCAACTCGGATGGAGATACTACGACGCACCATAATGCCAAGGTACGAGATGTTACATCCTTCCCCTCTTAGGAACATTCGTCCTCGAATGTAAAACTTCGAGAGGTGTACATAAAATCCGACAAAGTGACCCCTGTTACTATAGTACTAACAACCTGACACACAGCCAAGAAAACCATTTATATACCTCCTAGGGCTATAATCACAACAAAATTCCGTACAGTCCGTATAACTGGTTCAACATCCCTAAATTTTGACTAAACTTATTTTCTCCGATTCGCTTGACCTCTAGTCCTTGTGAAACTTCCTTATCACTGTTGCAATCTTATTCTAATTTTTTTAATCTAGTCTCAAGAATACAAATATTTTAGTTCTATTAATTCTCAAGACGGTAAAAAGATAACTTTCTGTTCTCAGGAGAAAATAATTTCTACCTTTATAACAATGAAAATCCCATTTATAAACATCCTCGTATCATGTGTAAATTTAAAGCATATCCGGAGCATTAATAATAGTTACTTCCCGAAATCATACTTATCAAATCCTTACTAAAACGTTTTACTTAAAAGAAGGTATATGACTATCAATGAAATATATAATGGTTTTGAAATTTGTCAAACTTATGAGGTCCTACATCTTTGAACTCACGTATGACCTTAATCCTTTCCAACACCGATGGTGATACTACGACGCACCATAATGCCAAGGTACGAGATGTTACATCCTTCCCCTCTTAGGAACATTCGTCCTCGAATGTTAAACTTCGAGAGGTGTACATAAAATTCGACAAAGTGACCCCTGTTACTGTACTACTACCAACCTGACACACAGCCAAGAAAACCATTTATATACCTCCTAGGGCCATAATCACAACAAAATTCCGTACAGTGTGTATAACTGGTTCAACATCCCTAAACATTGTCAAAACTTAGTTTCTCCAATTCGCTTAACCTCTAGTCCTTGTGATACTTCCTTATCACTGTTTCAGTTATATTTTATTTTTTTTAATCTAGTCTCAAGAGTACAAATATTTTAGTTCTATTAATTCTCAAGACGATAAAAAGATAACTTTCTTTTCTCAGGAGAAAATAATTTCTACCTTTATAACAATGAAAATCCCATTTATAAACTTCCTCATATCATGTGTAAATTTAAATCATATCCGGAGTGTTAATAATAGTTACTTCCCGAAATCATACCTATCAAATCCGTACTAAAACGTGTTACTTAAAAGAAGGTATATAAATATCAAGGAAATATATATGGTTTTGAAATTTGTCAAACTTATGAGGTCTTACATCTTTGACCTCATGTACGACCTTAATCCTTTCCAACTCGGATGGTGATACTACGACGTACCATAATTCCAAGGTACGAGATGTTACATCCTTCCCCTCTTCGGAACATTCGTCCTCGAATGTTAAACTTCCAGAGGTCTACATAAACCTCCAGAGGTCTACATAAACTTCCAGAGGTCTACGGAAGTCTCCCCTGTAACTGTACCACTACCAACCTGACACACAGCCAAGAAAACCATTTATATACCTCATAGGGGCATAATCACAACAAAATTCCATACAATGTGTATAACTGGTTCAATATCCCTAAACCTTGACAAAACTTATTTTCTCCCATTCGCTTAACTTCCAGTCCTTGTGACACTTCCTTATCATTGTTTAAATTATATTCTAATTTTTTTAATCTAGTGTCAAGAATACAAATATTTTAGTACTATTAATTCTCATGACGGTAAAAAGACAACTTTCTTTTCTCAGGAGAAAATAATTTCTACCTTTATAACAATGAAAATCCCATTTATAAACTTCCTCATATCATTTGTAAATTTAAAGCATATCCGGAGCATTAATAATAGTTACTTCCTGAAATCATACTTATCAAATCCTTACTAAAACGTGTTACTTAAAAATGGTATATAAATATCAAGGAAATATATAATGGTTTTGAAATTTGTCAAACTTATGAGGTCTTACATCTTTGACCTCACGTATGACCTTAAACCTTTCCAACTCGGATGGTGATACTACGACGCACCATAATGCCAAGGTACGAGATGTTACATCCTTCCCCTCTTAGGAACATTCGTCCTCGAATGTTAAACTTCGAGAGGTCTACATAAAATCCGACAAAGTGACCCCTGTTACTGTATTACTACCAACCTGACACACAGCCAAGAAAACCATTTATATACCTCCTAGGGCCATAATCACAACAAAATTCCGTACAGTCCGTATAACTGGTTCAACATCCCTAAATTTTGACTAAACTTATTTTCTCTGATTCGCTTGACCTCTAGTCCTTGTGAAACTTCCTTATCGCTGTTTCATTCATATTCTAATTTTTTTAATCTAGTCTCAAGAATACAAATATTTTAGTACTATTAATTCTCAATACGGTAAAAAGATAACTTTCTTTTCTCAGAAGAAAGTAATTTCTAGCTTTATAACAATGAAAATCCCATTTATAAACTTCCTCATATCATGTGTAAATTTAAAGCATATCCGGAAGCAGTAATAATAGTTACTTCCCGAAATCATACTTATCAAATCCTTACTAAAACGTTTTACGTAAAAGAAGGTATATAACTTTCAAGGAAATATATAACGGTTTTGAAATTTGTCAAACTTATGAGGTCCTACATCTTTAACCTCACGTGTGACTTTAATCCTTTCCAACTCGTATGGTGTTACTAGGAAGCAGCGTAATGCAAAGGTACCAGATGTTACATCCCTTCCCCCTTAGGAACATTCGTCTTCGAATGATAAACTTCGAGAGGTGTACATAAAATCCGACAAGGTCTCCCCTGTAACTGTACTACTGCCAACCTGACACACAGCCAAGAAATCCATTTATATACCTCCTAGGGCCATAATCACAACAAAATTCCATACAGTATGTATAACTGGTTCAACATCCCAAAACTTTGACAAAACATATTTTCTCCGATTCGCTTAACCTCTAGTCCTTGTGACACTTCCTTATCACTGTTTCAATTATATTCTATTTTTTTTTTATTTAGTCTCAAGAGCACAAATATTATAGTACTATTAATTCTCAAGACGATAAAAAGATAACTTTATTTTCTCAGGCGAAAATAATTTCTACCTTTATAACAATGAAAATCCCATTTATAAACTTCCTCATATCATGTGTAAATTTAAACAATATGCGGAATCAGTAATAATAGTAACTTCCCGAAATCATACTTATCAAATCCTTACTAAAACGTCTTACTTAAAACAAGGTATATTACTATTAAGGAAATATATAACGGTTTTGAAGTTCGTCAAACTTATGAGGTCCTATATCTTTAACCTCACGTATGACCTTAATCCTTTCCATCTCGTATGGTTTTACTACGATGCAGCCTAATGCCAAGGTATGAGGTGTTACATCGCTCCCCCCTTAAGAACATTCGTCCCCGAATGTTAAACTTCGAGAGGTGTACATAAAATCCGACAAGGTCTCCCCTGTAACTGTACTACTACCAACCTGACACACAGCCAAGAAATCCATTTATATACCTCCTAGGGCCATAATCACAACAAAATTCCATACAGTATGTATAACTGGTTCAACATCCCTAAACTTTGACAAAACATATTTTCTCCGATTCGCTTAACCTCTAGTCCTTGTGACACTTCCTTATCACTGTTTCAATTATATTCTATTTTTTTTAATCTAGTTTCAAGAGTACAAATATTTTAGTTCTATTAATTCTCAAGACGATAAAAAGATAACTTTCTTTTCTCAGGAGAAAATAATTTCTACCTTTATAACAATGAAAATGTCATTTATAAACTTCCTCATATCATGTGTAAATTTAAACAATATCCGGAATCAGTAATAATAATTACTTCCCGAAATCATACTTATCAAATCCTTACTAAAACGTTTTACTTAAAAGAAGGGATATAACTATCGAGGAAATATATAACGGTTTTGAAATTTGTCAAACTTATGAGGTCCTACATCTTTAACCTCACGTATGGCCTTAATCCTTTCCAACTCGTATGGTGTTACTACGACGCACCGTAATACCAAGGTACGAGATGTTACATCCCTCCTCCCTTAGAAACATTAGTCCTCAAATGTTTAACTTGGAGACGTCTACATAAAATCTGAAAAAGTCTCCCCTGTAACTGTACTACTACCAACCTAACACACAGCCAAGAAAACAATTTATATACCTCATTAGGCCATAATCACAACAAAATTAAATACAGTGTGTATAACAGGTTCAACATCCGTATACCTTGACAAAACTTATTTTCTCCGATTCGCTTAACCTCTAGTCTTTCTGACACTTCCTTATCACTATTTCAATTATATTTCAATTTTTTTAATCTAGTCTCAAGTGTACAACTATTTTAGTACTATTAATTCTCAAGACGGTAAAAAGATAACTTTCTTTTCTCAGGAGAAAGTAATTTCTAGCTTCATAACAATAAAAGTCCAATTTATAAACTTCCTCATATCATGTGTAAATTTAAACAATATCCGGAATCAGTAATAATAGTTACTTCCAGAAATCATACTTATCAAATCCTTACTAAAACGTTTTACTTAAAACAAGGTATATACCTATCAAGGAAATATATAACAGTTTTGAAATTTGTCATACTTATGAGGTCCTACATCTTTAACCTCACGTATGACTTTAACCCTTTCCAACTCGTATGGTGCTACTAGGACGCACCGTAATGCAGAGGTACGAGATGTACATCCCTCCCCCCTTAGGAACATTTGTCCTCGAATGATAACCTTCGAGAGTTGTACATAAAATCCGACAAGGGCTCCCCAGTAACTGTACTACTACCAACCTGACACACAGCCAAGAAATCCATTTATATACCTCCTAGGGCCATAATCACAACAAAATTCCATACAGTCTGTATAACTGGTTCAACATCCCAAAACTTTGACAAAACTTATTTTCTCCGCTTCGCTTAACCTCTAGTCCTTGTGACACTTCCTTATCACTGTTTCAATTATATTCTATTTTTTTAATCTAGTCTCAAGAGTACAAATATTATAGTACTATTAATTCTCAAGACGATAAAAAGATAACTTTCTTTTCTCAGGAGAAAATAATTTCTACCTTTATAACAATGAAAATCCCATTTATAAACTTCCTCATATCATGTGTAAATTTAAACAATATCCGGAATCAGTAATAATAGTTACTTCCCGAAATCATACTTATCAAATCCTTACTAAAACGTTTTACTTAAAACAAGGTATATAACTATCAAGGAAATATATAACGGTTTTGAAGTTTTCAAACTTATGAGGTCCTGCATCTTTAACTTAACGTATGACCTTAATCCTTTCAATCTCGTATGGTTTTAATACGATGCAGCCTAATGCCAAGGTATAAGGTGTTACATCGCTCCCCCCTTAGGATCATTCGTCCCCGAATGTTAAACTTCGAGAGGTGTACATAAAATCCGACAATGTCTCCCCTATAACTGTACTACTACCAACCTGACACACAGCCAAGAAAACCATTTATAGACCTCATAGGGGCATAATCACAATAAAATTCCATACAGTGTGTATAACTGGTTCAACATCCCTAAACCTTGACAAAACATATTTTCTCCGATTCGCTTAACCTGTAGTCCTTGTGACACTTCCTTATCACTGTTTCAATTATATTCTATTTTTTTAAATCTAGTCTCAAGAGTACAAATATTTTAGTACTATTAATTCTCAAGACGGTAAAAAGATAACTTTCTTTTCTCAGGAGAAAGTAATTTCTAGCTTTATAACAATGAAAATCGCATTTATAAACTTCCTCATATAATGTGTAAATTTAAAGCATATCCAGAAGCAGTAATAATAGTTACTTCCCGCAATCATACTTATCAAATCCTTACTAAAACGTTTTACTTAAAAGAAGGTATATAACTATCAAGGAAATATATAACGGTTTTGAAAATTTTCAATCTTATGAGGTCCTACATCTTTAACCTGACGTATGACCTTAATCCTTTCAAACTCGAATGGTGTTACCACGACGCACCATAATGCCAAGGTACGAGATGTTAAATTCTTCCCCCTGTGGGAACATTCGTCCTCTAATGTTAAACTTCGAGAGGTCTACATAAAATCTGACAAAGTCTCCCCAGTAACTTTACTTCTACCAACCTGACACACAGCCAAGAAAACCATTTATATACCTCCTAGGGCCATAATCACAACAAAATTCAAAACAGTCTCTATAACAGGTTCAACGTCCTTAAACTTTGACAAAACTTATTTTCTCCGCTTTGCTTAACCTCTAGTCCTAGTGACACATCCTTATCACTGTTTCAATTATATTCTATTTTTTTTAATCTAGTCTCAAGAGTACAAATATTATAGTATTATTAATTCTCAAGACGATAAAATGATAACTTTATTTTCTCAGGAGAAAATAATTTCTACCTTTATAACAATGAAAATCCCATTTATAAACTTCCTCATATCATGTGTAAATTTAAACAATATCCGGAATCAGTAATAATAGTTACTTCCCGCAATCATACTTATCAAATCCTTACTAAAACGTTTTACTTAAAAGAAGGTATATAACTATCAAGGAAATATATAACGGTTTTGAAATTTTTCAAAGTTATGAGGTCCTACATCTTTAACCTCACGTATGACCTTAATCCTTTCAAACTCGAATGGTGTTACCACGACGCACCATAATGCCAATGTACGAGATGTTAAATCCTTCCCCCCGTGGGAATATTCGTCCTCTAATGTTAAACTTCGAGAGGTCTACATAAAATCCGATAAAGTATCCCCTGTAACTTTACTACTACCAACCTGACACACATCCAAGAAAACCATTTATATACCTCATAGGGCCATAATCACAACAAAATTCCATACAGTGTGTATAACTTGTTCAACATCCCTAAGCCATGACAACACTTATTTTCTCCGATTCGCTTAACCTCTAGTCCTTGTGACACTTCCTTATCATTGTTTCAATCATATTCTATTTTTTTAATCTAGTCTCAAGAGTACAAATATTAGTACTATTAATTCTCAAGACGATAAAAAGATAACTTTCTTTTCTCAGGATAAAATAATTTCTACCTTTATAACAATGAAAATCCCACTTATAAACTTCCTCATATCATGTGTAAATTTAAACAATATCCGGAATCAGTAATAATAGTTACTTCTCGAAATCATACTTATCAAATCCTTACTAAAACGTTTTACTTAAAATAAGGTATATAACTATCAAGGAAATATATAACGGTTTTGAAGTTCGTCAAACTTATGAGGTCCGACATCTTTAACCTCACGTATAAACTTAATCCTTTCCAACTCGTATGGTGTTACTGCGACGCACCGTAATGCCAAGGCACGAGATGTTGCATCCCTCCCCCCTTAGGAACATTCATCCTCGAATGTTAAACTTCGAGAGGTCAACATAAAATCCGACAAACTCTCCCCTGTAACTGTATTACTACTAACCCGACACACAGCAAAGAAAACCATTTGCATACCTCATAGGGCCATAATCACAACAAAATTCCATACAGTCCATATAACTGGTTCAACATCCCTAAACCTTGACAAGACTTATTTTCTCCGATTCGCTTAACTTCTAGTCCCCGTGACACTTCCTAACATTGTTTCAGTTATATTCTAATTTTTTTAATCTAGTCTTAAGAGTACAAATATTTTAGTACTATTAATTCTCAAGACGGTAAAAAGATAACTTTCTTTTCTCAGGAGAAAGTAATTTCTAGCTTTATAACAATGAAAATCCCATTTATAAACTTCCTCATATCATGTGTAAATTTAAAGCATATCCGGAAGCAGTAATAATAGTTACTTCCCGCAATCAGACTTATCAAATCCTTACTAAAACGTTTTACTTAAAATAAGGTATATAATTATCAAGGAAATATATAATGGTTTTGAAATTTGTCAAACTTATGGGGTCCTACATCTTTAACCTCACGTATGACCTTAATCCTTTCAAACTCGAATGGTGTTACCACGACGCACCATAATGACAAGGTACGAGATGTTAAATCCTTCCCCCCGTGGGAACATTCGTCCTCTAATGTTAAACTTCGAGAGGTCTACATAAAATCCGACAAGGTCTCCCCTGTAACTGTACTACTACCAACCTGACACACAGCCAAGGAATCCATTTATATACCTCCTAGGACCATAATCACAACAAAATTCCATACAGTGTGTATAACGGGTTCAACATCCCTAAACTTTGACAAAACTTATTTTCTCCGATTCGCTTAACCTCTAGTCCTTGTGACACTTCCTTATCACTGCAGCTCAATTGGTATGAGGCGCTTCCCTCCGTGGAAGATAAAGAGGTATGCGTCGCGGGTTCGATCCCTACAGGACGCGTCCTGGGGGCATGCTGCTAGCATGGTGTGATGTGGGTATTTACCCGTTGAAGCACGTTGAGCTAGATTTGCGCGCATACGTAGACAATACCTTCTATGGATGGGAGTATCCTCACATAAAAGGCGCCTTTTTGTGAGATGACTCACTCAGGAATTGTCCACGTGTACGCGCAAATCTAATCCGACGGTCCCTGACCACTGCATGCAGCAGCATCCCAAGCGCGCTCGCTTGCAAGGAATCGAACCCACGACGCTACACCCATTTACACTCCCGAGGGAGTCGCCTCATACCAATTGAGCTACCTTACTGGAAATTTTGGGCAGTGTTACGCTCCAAGTTACGGGCCGTAACACGTGTTACGGACCGTCCCTTGGGGCGTAACACAGTGAAAACAGTACGTTTTCAGGCGATTCTGACTTCGGGAGGCCATAACCCCATTATTTATTGGGAATTTGGGAAAACTCAAAGAACAAAAGTTGTAGATAATTGAAATACCTTTCCAACCATAGGTCGTGGGCCTCCATGGGATATCGGGATGAGGAGATATGGGCGTTTTAAGACAGGAAGGTCAAGCTGTTGGCCCAACCCAATTCAAAACCGGGTCAGGCCCATTTCCCTTGGTATTTAAGGGAAATGTTCAGCCCTAGCAGCCACATTTCCCCTACCAAACCTTCAGATATTTAGAGAGAGAGAGAGAGAGGAGATTTAGGGAGAGAAAGTGGTGAATCAATCAAGTTCAAGGCCCCGAATCCCGAGGCTCGTGAAGGATAAAGTGTAGAACAAGTTGTTGCCGTCGTTCTAAGCTAAAAATTGAACTTGGGGGATGTTGTTTTCGTGGTATCTGCTCACATAAGGTATGCCTAAGATTTTAATGATGTTTTTATCCTTATCATTGATAGATTTGACGAGTTAGAATAGAGAAAATGACATTTGAAGTTCGGTTATAATTTTTGGATATCAAATGATTTGTGGGCTGTTTTGGTATGATTAAATGGGTAGGATTAGTTGGATATTGATATAAAATAATTATTGATATTGTTTATAAGTTGTTGTTCTTGAAATTTGGAAGAATAAAGTGTATGAAGATATTGTATACAAAGCGTATACCGGGCTGTTTTGTGACGATATTTTGGGGGGCTGTTTTATATGATTTTCGTGGTTGTTTTATGATGATATTTTGAGGACTGTTTGGTGGTTGTTATGGAGCTGTTTCGTGGGTTGGATTATCGTGGGATTGGCTGTAGTTGTTGTTATTGTTATACTATGGATATACGGAAATAAAGAAGTGTATACAAGCATTGGCATATAAGGTATATTGGGCTATTTTGGGAGTAATTTAAGGATGGATTAAATTTCAAGATTCTTTAATGAATGAAAGGAAAAAGCAATCTTTTCATGTTCCTTGAACTCTAATTCATGTTTAAATAGTGGTTAATGTGTGTGAGGGGACAAACCCACATTTAACCTAGATTTTAACAAACCCTATATATGTATGTGATATTATGAATGTTTTCCTCTATAAGATATGTTTAATAATGATGGTTAAGGGTTGGTAATGATATTATCATTGATGATTTAAAACATGGAAATCCTTCGTAAAGAAGTTATACGTTTTCAAACATTGGTTGGAATGACTTATCCTTTCAATATGGCATAATGGTCCGTAATGATAATTTGACTATAAAGATGGTTTCTTTTAAACAAAGTCATCCGTGCGTAGGGTCAAGCCCATATCGAACCTTACACGAACTATATTACTTTGTGAAACTCGCTTTTTCCCCATTATTGGATTATTGATCTTAATCTTCTAAAGGTTGGACCTTCAACTTGTTTTGTTGTAAAATGGGTTTCTTAAACGTGAAATTGAATAAGATATTTGAATAAGATTCTCAATCGGTTGTAACTTGAAATGCCTCTATTTGAGATGATGACTTGAGAAGTGAGATTCGGCTCTAAGCCATGATTGATAATTTGGTAATATGACATGATTTGTATTTTGTTTATGTTTTTGGGCCTGTATGGGAAAGCTGTGCTAGTTCAGAGGACGATTAGCCTCCGTGGTTTCCTAACCCGGGTATCGATTGATTGATTAGTTTGCTTATGAGTGGCTTGCTTCATATCTTGTTTCCTGTGAGTGGCTTGTGGTGATATTGGATTCGTAAGTGAAATGTTTGGCATGGTAAATGGTAAAGAGTTAAGTTGATATGTCTTTCGTTGATCGATATGCGTAATGAACTTTAATGTTATTGACGGTATGACTGCTTTGAGACAATTGGTGAATCGGCTTCTATGCTATAGACTTTATTGTTATGTTTATGCCTAGCCATTCGGGAGGATGAGTGGTCACCGAGGTTTTTATATTCCGATGTGTTTGCCTTGCTATTCGGGAGGAAGAGTAGCCACTATGGATCCTAGTGTATTAATTGCCTTGCCATTCGGGAGGAAGAGTGGCCACTTCCGGGTTCGCTACCTGGGGTGCATTAATGGCCTTGCTATTCGGGAGGAAGAGTAGCCACCGTGAATCCATACTCCGGTGTATTGCGCAGTGTGCCTTGCTATTCGGGAGGAAGAGTAGCCACCGTGAATTCATATTTCGGTGTATTACGTAGTGTTGTTGATATTGATTTGGGCTTATACGGGCGGTTATGATATCCATCCTTATTATGGAACTAAGCATAATTGCAACTGGGATTTTGAAATGACTTGATAAACTGTTAAACAAATGATATATGTTCATGTGTGGTGCGCTATGCGCGATGTGATTGATTCTTGGGCCTGTGTTGGCATGTGTAATTTTCGTAATATCTCATGGAACTGTTGTTGACAATCATGATCACTTGAAAGGCATAATTAAAAGTTGTAACTTAACAAAAGATTTCATAATCGGTTTTGATAATTCTTATGGAGATGCATATGTTGAATACTTGTTTATATATTGATTAATGGATTTGTAAACTGTTTAATAAATGATATTGAGAATCACAAAGCGGAATGACTGTTTTATGCTATCTTTTTCAGAACTGATTTCTTTATATATTATTATATTTTATTTTCATAACACTTGTTGTCCCGAGGCACTCACTGAGTACGAAAGTACTCAGGCATACCATTGTTGTTTTTTATGGTATATTAGGTAACGAAGAAGAGCAGGTTCATGATACTTTCGACGCTTAAGAGGACTTGCTACTGCTGTGGATTCGGTGAGCCCACATCCTTGTTCGTGGGACACTTCCTGCTTCATTTATTATTCTAGATTTCCGGGCTGCGTCCCGAAGTTTAACGATTGTTATGTCTCTTAGAAGCTCCATAAATAGTTGTCAGAATTGTGGGTAGATTGTCAAAAGTCTCGTACGACTTAATGGGTGTTTGCCACGTTGATGGCTATTACTTATAAAGACTTCCGCTGATTTAATTCATGTGTTCATGATGTGTTGCATTTAATTTATAAATTGTTGGAGGCGAATGTTGAACCTGGCGGGTTCAAGTATCATTATTGTGTTGTTTAGGTTCTTCCGATGTTGTTCGTGACGTCGGATGCCGGTCACGTCTAGGGTGAGTTTTGGGGCGTGACACATTTATATACCTCCTAGGGCCATAATCACAACAAAATTCAATACAGTCTCTATAACAGGTTCAACGTCCTTACACTTTGACAAAACTTATTTTCTCCGCTTTGCTTAACCTCTAGTCCTTGTGACACATCCTTATCACTGTTTCAATTATATTCTATTTTTTTAATCTAGTCTCAAGAGTACAAATATTATAGTACTATTAATTCTCAAGACGATAAAATGATAACTTTCTTTTCTCAGGAGAAAATAATTTCTACCTTTATAACAATGAAAATCCCATTCATAAACTTCCTCATATCATGTGTAAATTTAAACAATATCCGGAATCAGTAATAATAGTTACTTCCCGCAATCATACTTATCAAATCCTTACTAAAACGTTTTACTTAAAAGAAGGTATATAACTATCAAGGAAATATATAACGGATTTGAATTTTTTCAAAGTTATGAGGTCCTACATCTTTAACCTCACGTATGACCTTAATCCTTTCAAACTCGAATGGTGTTACCACGACGCACCATAATGCCAAGGTACGAGATGTTAAATCCTTCCCCCCGTGGGAATATTCTTCCTCTAATGTTAAACTTTGAGAGGTCTACATAAAATCCGACAAAGTATCCCCTGTAAGTTTACTACTACCAACCTGACACACAGCCAAGAAAACCATTTATATACCTCATAGGGTATAACTTGTTCAACATCCCTAAGCCATGACAAAACTTATTTTCTCCGATTCGCTTAACCTCTAGTCCTTGTGACACTTCCTTATCACTGTTTCAATCATATTCTATTTTTTTTAATCTAGTCTCAAGAGTACAAATATTAGTACTATTAATTCTCAAGACGATAAAAAGATAACTTTCTTTTCTCAGGATAAAATAATTTCTACCTTTATAACAATGAAAATCCCACTTATAAACTTCCTCATATCATGTGTAAATTTAAACAATATCCGGAATCAGTAATAATAGTTACTTCTCGAAATCATACTTATCAAATCCTTACTAAAACGTTTTACTTAAAACAAGGTATATAACTATCAAGGAAATATATAACGGTTTTGAAGTTCGTCAAACTTATGAGGTCCGACATCTTTAACCTCACGTATAAACTTAATCCTTTCCAACTCGTATGGTGTTACTGCGACGCACCGTAATGCCAAGGCACGAGATGTTGCATCCCTCCCCCCTTAGGAACATTCATCCTCGAATGTTAAACTTCGAGAGGTCTACATAAAATCCGACAAAGTCTCCCCTGTAACTGTACTACTACTAACCCGACACACAGCAAAGAAAACCAATTGCATACCTCATAGGGCCATAATCACAACAAAATTCCATACAGTGTGTATACCTGGTTCAACCTCCCTAAACCTTGACAAGACTTATTTTCTCCGATTCGCTTAACTTCTAGTCTCTGTGACACTTCCTAACATTGTTTCAGTTATATTCAAATTTTTTTAATCTAGTCTTAAGAGTACAAATATTTTAGTACTATTAATTCTCAAGACGGTAAAAAGATAACTTTCTTTTCTCAGGAGAAAGTAATTTCTATCTTTATAACAATGAAAATCCCATTTGAAAACTTCCTCATATCATGTGTAAATTTAAAGCATATCCGGAAGCAGTAATAATAGTTACTTCCCGCAATCATACTTATCAAATCCTTACTAAAACGTTTTACTTAAAAAAAGGTATATAACTATCAAGGAAATATATAATGGTTTTGAAAATTTTCAAACTTATGAGGTCCTACATCTTTAACCTCACGTATGACCTTAATCCTTTCAAACTCGAATGGTGTTACCACGACGCACCATAATGCCAAGGTACGAGATGATAAATTCTTCCCCCCGTGGGAACATTCGTCCTCTAATGTTAAACTTCGAGAGGTCTACATAAAATCCGACAAAGTCTCCCCTGTAACTTTACTTCTACCAACCTGACACACAGCCAAGAAAACCATTTATATACCTCATCGGGCCATAATCACAACAAAATTCCATACAGTCCGTATATCTGGTTCAACATCCCTAAGCCATGACAAAACTTATTTTCTCCGATTCGCTTAACCTCAAGTCCTTCTGACACTTCCTTATCACTATTTCAATTATATTCTATTTTTTTTTAATCTAGTCTCAAGAGTACAAATATTTTAGTACTATTAATTCTCAAGACGGTAAAAAGATAACTTTCTTTTCTCAGGAGAAAATAATTTCTACCTTTATAACAATGAAAATCCCATTTATAAACTTCCTCATATCATGTGTAAATTTAAATAATATACAGAATCAGTAATAATAGTTACTTCCCGAAATCATACTTATCAAATCCTTACTAAAACGTTTTACTTGAAACAAGGTATATAACTATCAAGGAAATATATAACGGTTTTGAAATTTGTCAAACTTATAAGGTCCGACATCTTTAACCTCACGTATAACCTTAATCCTTTCCAACTCGTATGGTGTTACTACGACGCACCGTAATGCCCAGGCACGAGATGTTGCATCCCTCCCCCCTTACGAACATTCGTCCTCGAATGTTAAACTTCGAGAGGTCTACATAAAATCCGACAAAGTCTCCCGTGTAACTGTATTGCTACCAACCTGACACACAGCTAAGAAAACCATTTACATACCTCATAGGGCCATAATCACACCAAAATTCCATACAGTCCGTATATCTGGTTCAACCTCCCTAAATTTTGACAAAACTTATTTTCTCCTATTCGCTTGACCTCTAGTCCTTATGAAACTTCCTTATCAGTATTTCAATTATATTCTAATTTTTTTAATCTAGTCTCAAGAGTACAAATATTTTAGTACTATTAATTCTCAAGACGGTAAAAAGATAACTTTCTTTTCTCATGAGAAAGTAATTTCTAGATTTATAACAATGAAAATCCCATTTATAAACTTCCTCATATCATGTGTAAATTAAAAGCATATCCGGAAGCAGTAATAATAGTTACTTCCCGCAATCATACTTATCAAATCCTTACTAAAACGTTTTACTTAAAAGAAGGTATATAACTATCAAGGAAATATATAACGGTTTTGAAATTTCTCAAACTTATGAGGTCCTACATCTTTAACCTCACGTATGACCTTAATCCTTTCAAACTCGAATGGTGTTACCACGACGCACCATAATGCCAAGGTACGAGATGTTAAATCCTTCACCCCGTGGGAACATTCGTCCTCTAATGTTAAACTTCGAGAGGTCTACATAAAATCCGACAAGGTCTCCCCTGTAACTATACTACTACCAACCTGACACACAACCAAGAAATCCATTTATATACCTCCTAGGACCATAATCACAACAAAATTCCATACAGTGTGTATAACTGGTTCAACATCCCTAAACTTTGACAAAACTTATTTTCTCCGATTCGCTTAACCTCTAGTCCTTGTGACACTTCGTTATCACTGTTTCAATTATATTCTTTTTTTTAATCTAGTCTCAAGAGTACTAATGTTTTAGTACTATTAATTCTCGAGACGGTAAAAAGATAACTTTCTTTTCTCAGGAAAAAGTAATTTCTAGCTTTATAACAATGAAAATCCCACTTATAAACTTTCTCATATCATGTGTAAATTTAAAGCATATCCGGAAGCAGTAATAATAGTTACTTCCTGAAATCATACTTATCAAATCCTTACTAAAACGTTTTACGTAAAAGAAGGTATATAACTATCATGGAAATATATAACAATTTTGAAATTTGTCAAACTTATGAGTTGCTACATCTTTAACCTCACGTATGACCTTAATCCTTTCCAACTCCTATGATGTTACTACGACGTACCGTAATTCCAAGGTACGAGATGTTACATCCCTCCCCCGTTAGGAACATTTGTCCTCGAATGTTAAACTTTGAGAGGTCTACATAAAATCCGACAAAGTCTCCCCTGTAATTGTACTACAACCAACCTGACACACAGCCAACAAAACGATTTATATACCTCATTGGGCCATAATCACAACAAAATTCCATACAGTGTGTATAACTGGTTCAACATCCCTAAACCTTGAGAAAACTTATTTTCTCCGATTCGATTAAACTCTAGTCCTTGTGACACTTCCTTATCACCGTTTCAATTATATTCTAATTTTTTTAATCTAGTCTCAAGAGTACAAATATTTTAGTACTATTAATTCTCAAGACGATAAAAAGATAACTTTCTTTTCTCAGGAGAAAGTAATTTCTGTCTTTATAACAATGAAAATCCCATTTATAAATTTCCTTACATCATGTGTAAATTTAAAGCATATCCGGAAGCAGTAATAATAGTTACTTCCCGCAATCATACTTATCAAATCCTTACTAAAACGTTTTACGTAAAAGAAGGTTTATAACTGTCAAGGAAATATTTAACGGTTTTGAAGTTCGTCAAACTTATGAGGTCCTACATCTTTAACCTCACGTATGACCTTAATCCTTTCCATCTCGTATGGTTTTACTACCTTGCAGACTAATGCAAAGGTACGAGATGTTACATCCCTCCCCCTTAGGAACATTCGTCTTCGAATGATAAACTTCGAGAGGTGTACATAAAATCCGACAAGGTCTCCCCTGTAACTGTACTACTACCAACCTGACACACAGCCAAGAAAACCATTTATATACCTCATAGGGCCATAATCACAACAAAATTCCATATAGTCTGTATAACTGGTTCAACATCCCTAAACTTTGACAAAACTTATTTTCTCCGATTCGCTTAACCTCTAGTCCTTGTGACACTTCCTTATCACTGTTTCAATCATATTCTATTTTTTTTAATGTAGTCTCAAGAGTACAAATATTAGTACTATTAATTCTCAAGACAATAAAAAGATAACTTTCTTTTCTCAGGATAAAATAATTTCTACCTTTATAACAATGAAAATCCCATTTATAAACTTCCTTATATCATGTGTAAATTTAACCAATATCCGGAATCAGTAATAATAGTTACTTCCCGAAATCATACTTATCAAATCCTTACTAAAACGTTTTACTTGAAACAAGGTATATAACTATCAAGGAAATATATAACGGTTTTGAAATTTGTCAAACTTATGAGGTCCGACATCTTTAACCTCACGTATAAACTTAATCCTTTCCAACTCGTATGGTGTTACTACGACGCACCGTAATGCAAAGGCACGAGATGTTGCATCCCTCCCCCCTTAGGAACATTCGTCCTCGAATGTTAAACTTCGAGAGGTCTACATAAAATCCGACAAAGTCTCCCCTGTACCTGTACTACTACCAACCCGACACACAGCCAAGAAAACCATTTACATACCTCATAGGGCCATAATCACAACAAAATTCCATAAAGTGTGTATAACTTGTTCAACATCCCTAAACCTTGGCAAGACTTATTTTGTCCGATTCGCTTAGCTTCTAGTCCCTGTGATACTTCCTTATCATTGTTTCAATTATATTCAAATTTTTTTAATCTAGTCTTAAGAGTACAAATATTTTAGTACTATTAATTCTCAAGACGGTAAAAAGATAACTTTCTTTTCTCAGGAGAAAGTAATTTCTAGCTTTATAACAATGAAAATCCCATTTATAAACTTCCTCATATCATGTGTAAATTTAAAGCATATCCGGAAGCAGTAATAATAGCTACTTCCCGCAATCATACTTATCAAATCCTTACTAAAACGTTTTACTTAAAAGAAGGTATATAACGATCAAGGAAATATATAACGGTTTTGAAATTTGTCAAACTTATGAGGTCCTACATCTTTATCCTCACGTATGACCTTAATCCTTTCAAACTCGAATGGTGTTACCACGACGCACCATAATGCCAAGGTACGAGATGTTAAATCCTTCCCCCCGTGGGAACATTCGTCCTCTAATGTTAAACTTCGAGAGGTGTACATAATATCCGACAAGGTCTCCCCTGTAACTGTACTAGTACCAACCTGACACACATCCAAGAAAACCATTTATATACCTCATAGGGCCATAATCACAACAAAATTCTATACAGTGTGTATAACTGGTTCAACATCCCTAAACCTTGACAAAACTAATTTTCTCCGATTCGCTTAACCTCTAGTCCTTGTGACACTTCCTTATCACCGTTTCAATTATATTGCAATTTTTTTAATCTAGTATCAAGAGTAAAAATATTTTATTACTATTAATTCTCAAGACGGTAAAAAGATAACTTTCTTTTCTCTGGAGAAAGTAATTTCTAGCTTTATAACAATGAAAATCCCATTTATAAATTTCCTCACATCATGTGTAAATTTAAAGCATATCCGGAAGCTGTAATAATAGTTATTTCCCGCAATCATACTTATCAAATCCTTACTAAAACGTTTTACTTAAAAGAAGGTATATAACTAACAAAGAAATATATAACAGTTTTGAAATTTGTCAAACTTATGAGGTCCTACATCTTTAACCTTACGTATGACTTTAATCCTTTCCAACTCGTTTGGTGTTACTAGGACGCACCGTAATGCAGAGGTACGAGATGTTACATCCCTCCGTCCTTAGGAACATTCGTATTCGAATGATAAACTTCGAGAGGTGTATATAAAATCCGACAAGGTCTCCCCAGTAACTGTACTACTACCAACCTGATACACACCGAAGAAATCCATTTATATACCTCCTAGGGCCATAATCACAACAAAATTCCATACAGTCTCTATAAGAGGTTCAACGTCCTTAAACTTTCACAAAACTTATTTTCTCCGCTTTGCTTAACCTCTAGTCCTTGTGACACATCCTTATCACTGTTTCAATTATATTCTATTTTTTTTAATCTAGTCTCAAGAGTACAAATATTATAGTACTATTAATTCTCAAGACGATAAAAAGATAACTTTCTTTTCTCAGGGGAATATAATTTCTACCTTTATAACAATGAAAATCCCATTTATAAACTTCCTCATATCATGTGTAAATTTAAACAATATCCGGAATCAGTAATAATAGTTACTTCCCGCAATCATACTTATCAAATCCTTACTAAAACGTTTTACATAAAAGAAGGTATATAACTATCAAGGAAATATATAACGGTTTTGAAATTTTTCAAAGTTATGAGGTCCTACATCTTTAACCTCACGTATGACCTTAATCCTTTCAAACTCGAATGGTGTTACCACGACGCACCATAATGCCAAGGTACGAGATGTTAAATCCTTCCCCCCGTGGGAACATTCGTCCTCTAATGTTAAACTTCGAGAGGTCTACATAAAATCCGACAAAGTATCCCCTGAAACTTTACTACTACCAACCTGACACACAGCCAAGAAAACCATTTATATACCTCATAGGGCCATAATCACAACAAAGTTCCATACAGTGTGTATAACTTGTTCAACATCCCTAAGCCGTGACAAAACTTATTTTCTCCGATTCGCTTAACCTCTAGTCATTGTGACACTTCCTTATCACTGTTTCAATCATATTCTATTTTTTTTAATCTAGTCTCAAGAGTACAAATATTAGTACTATTAATTCTCAAGACGATAAAAAGATAACTTTCTTTTCTCAGGATAAAATAATTCTACCTTTATAACAATGAAAATCCCACTTATAAACTTCGTCATATCATGTGTAAATTTAAACAATATCCGGAATCAGTAATAATAGTAACTTCTCGAAATCATACTTATCAAATCCTTACTAAAACGTTTTACTTAAAACAAGGTATATAACTATCAGGGAAATATATAACGGTTTTGAAGTTCGTCAAACTTATGAGGTCCGACAACTTTAACCTCACGTATAAACTTAATCCTTTCCAACTCGTATGGTGTTACTACGACGCACCGTAATACCAAGGCACGAGATGTGGCATCCCTCCCCCCCTTAGGAAAATTCATCCTCGAATGTTAAACTTCGAGAGGTCTACATAAAATCCGACAAAGTCTCCCCTGTAACTGTACTACTACTAACCCGACACACAGCAAAGAAAACCATTTGCATACCTCATAGGGCCATAATCACAACAAAATTCCATACAGTGTGTATACCTTGTTCAACATCCCTAAACCTTGACAAGACTTATTTTCTCCGATTCGCTAAACTTCTAGTCCCTGTGACACTTCCTTATCATTGTTTCAGTTATATTCTAATTTTTTTAATCTAGTCTTAAGAGTACAAATATTTTAGTACTATTAATTCTCAAGACGATAAAAAGATAATTTTCTTTTCTCAGGAGAAAATAATTTCTGCCTTTATAACAATGAAAATCCCATTTATAAACTTCCTCATATCATGTGTAAATTTAAACAATATCCGGAATCACTAATAATAGTTACTTCCCGACATCATACTTATCAAATCCTTACTAAAACGTTTTACTTAAAACAAGTTATATAACTATCAAAGAAATATATAACGGTTTTGAAGTTCGTCAAACTTATGAGATCCTACATCTTTAACTTCACGTATGACCTTAATCCTTTCCATCTCGTATGGTTTTACTACGATGCAGCCTAATGCAAAGGTATGAGGTGTTACATCCCTCCCCCCGTAGGAACATTCATCCCCGAATGTTAAACTTCGAGAGGTGTACATAAAATCCGACAAAGTCTCCCTTTTAACTGTACTACTACCAACCTGACACACAACCAAGAAAACCATTTATATACCTCATAGGGCCATAATCACAACAAAATTCCATACAGTGTGTATAACTTGTTCAACATCCCTAAGCCATGACAAAACTTATTTTCTCTGATTCGCTTAACCTCTAGTCCTTGTGACACTTCCTTATCACTGTTTCAATTATATTCTATTTTTTAAATCTAGTCTCAAGAGTACAAATATTTTAGTACTATTAATTCTCAAGACGGTAAAACAATAACTTTCTTTTCTCAGGAGAAAGTAATTTCTAGCTTTATAACAATGAAAATCCCATTTATAAACTTCCTCATATCATGTGTAAATTTAAAGCATATTTGGAAGCAGTAATAATAGTTACTTTCCGAAATCATACTTATCAAATCCTTACTAAAACGTTTTACGTAAAAGAAGGTATATAACTGTCAAGGAAATATTTAACGGTTTTGAAGTTCGTCAAACTTATGAGGTCCTACATCTTTAACCTCACGTATGACCTTAATCCTTTCCATCTCGTATGGTTTTACTACCTTGCAGACTAATGCAAAGGTACGAGATGTTACATCCCTCCCCCTTAGGAACATTCGTCTTCGAATGATAAACTTCGAGAGGTGTACATAAAATCCGACAAGGTCTCCCCTGTAACTGTACTACTACCAACCTGACACACAGCCAAGAAAACCATTTATATACCTCATAGGGCCATAATCACAACAAAATTCCATACAGTCTGTATAACTGGTTCAACATCCCTAAACTTTGACAAAACTTATTTTCTCCGATTCGCTTAACCTCTAGTCCTTGTGACACTTCCTTATCACTGTTTCAATCATATTCTATTTTTTTTAATGTAGTCTCAAGAGTACAAATATTAGTACTATTAATTCTCAAGACAATAAAAAGATAAATTTCTTATCTCAGGATAAAATAATTTCTACCTTTATAACAATGAAAATCCCATTTATAAACTGTCACGACCCAACCCCGTGGGCCGCGACCAGTGCCCGAGCTGGGCACCTATACGTACCCGATACCCCAAATTAGCATATTAACAGAATAATAATATAATAATAATATTAGTGGTCGCTACAGAACTTAGCAGAAAAGCAGACTTGGCACACATAGGCCGATAAGGCCATCACAGAACAGAATATCCCAAACATATGTACAGAACCCACACAGATGTATCCACAGACCTCTACAGAACATATCATAATCATAAGACGGGACAGGGCCCCGTCATACCCTGAACAAAGTACATATCTAGATAGCAGTGACAGACTGTACCAAAAGATGGGCTCTGTAGAATAGAGCGCCCCAAATAGCAGAAATAGGATCCTAAACGTGTGGATCAGCGAACCTGTCGTCAGTACCTGCGCGGCATGAAAACGCAGCCCCCGAAGAAAGGGGGTCAGTACGAAATATGTACTGAATATGTAAAGCGGAATCACAGAAGTCAAATCATAATGATTACAGAAAATGGGTACAAAATCTAGAGTGTCAAATGCATATTTCCAAATCAGACAGAATGTGCACAGAAACATATGTCATATCATATCCGATCCCTGCCACGGGACTCGGCAGACAGAACGTGGTCACCCTCCCGACACTGGTGCCACAATACAGAGGAATCAGAAAAGGGGGCGTGGCCCCGTATCATAAAATGTCATATCAGAATGGCCATAACAGATCAGATCAGAATAGGCGGACATGGCACATCATACTCCACAGACCCATGTACGCGTATACCTGCCCCCTCACATCGGGGCGCGGCGAACAATGCAGAGAATTACGCTTGACAACATATCCTGGCCCGGGCTCAGTGTGGGAAACATTGGGACATCCACGAATGGAGTAGTGAGAGACTAATGCAATTTAAAAATATCATAAGTATTTTCAAAGACTCGATGAGGCGTAGCAAAGACAAACAAATCAAATGGAGTCGGACGGAATCATAATAAATGTATTCCGGATATCATAATAAATTACAGAAGTCTGACTTTCCCGAAGTCATTCCGGGTGTCAAAATAATTTATAATATTTAACAGAATATTTAAAATTATATTCGTTAAGCGATTAGTAGGGTAATTAAAACATTTCTTTCAAAAATCGCTTAAAAGGAAGCTTTAACACATTAGGGGCAAAAACGTAAATAGTGGGCCCGCCTCAGAACAAATAAGGCGGCGGGCTCAAAGTGTGCCCTCTAAACATATAATATCATCTACGAAGGTTATACAAACATCCTATGACTTTCTGAGTAATTTAGAGCACAATTGCATAATTTCAGAAAAAGCGTATCAAAATGGTTCAATTCTACTGAAGGAAAAACTGAAATTTTGTCTTGCGGATTCCGAGGGCCAAGAGGTCCTTCGAGGCCCGGATCCGACCCTAATACACTAAGGGCATGCCAAGGGAAGAATTGGGTTTACTTTACATACCTTTCACGCTCCTTAAGCCTTTCCAATTTCACTTCCCGTTTCGTCGAAAAACTGCAATTGGTCAAGTTTACCAATTGTGAATTATTAATGCCATTATTTCAACTTTAAGCATATTTGGCTACCGAAATTTCGGCAGCACTTCCCCTATACATATGACACCCCGAGAATTCAACTCGGCTATAAATCATCAACAACAACCCAAACGACAACAACAATATCAACAATGAACATTAAAACACAAATATCCTTCAACTAGTCATTTTTCTCACAAGTTGACATAATCTTCAATTCAACCCAACTTTAAACTAAGATCAATAATTTCATATTCAACAACCATCATGATCATCACCATATAAATCTAAAGACATCTCATACCATTTCCCTTAGGATATACACTTGATATACATGATATACACTTTTCCGCCAAAAGCATAACTTATGCAAAACATCAAATCTTTGGCATATAATTTCATAACAAGTTTCCAACTTCCAAATTCATCAACCATAATCATAATTCACATCTTAACAACTTCATTTCCATAATATCACAAAATTATTCTAAAGTGACATAATCATCTACATTCCAACTTCAACCAAAATTCATTCAACTTTCATTCCCAATATAATTTCCATCATAACCACAACTAGAATGCAACATAAAATTCAACTCATATATGTATACAACATATATACACCCATGGCTACATATATATATACATACCCACTTCGCAAACTTCCTTATTTCCATAATTTCTACTCATTTTCACATACCACAACATAAACAAACCATCATAACATAAGAAAAAGGAATTGATTCTTACCTTTTTCTACAAACTTCTTCACTTGAACAAGTTGTCAACTTGAAGAAATAAGTGCTCCTTCTTCCAAAACAATTACACCAAGTTGTAGAGGACACTTAATTTAGTAGGAATTCAACAAGAAAATAATTTTAGAGGCAAGATTTTGAGGGGTGATTTTTCTATGGCCAAACCCGAAATGCCCTCTTTTTGTTCTTGTTTTTCTCTTGTTTTTCCTCCTATTCTTTCTCTTGAAAGTTCTATGGAATTTGGATGATTAAGTGGTCTTTTATTCATTGACCACATGACTTAATTCCATGGGCTTGGATCCTTTTTATGGACCATGGCCGAATGGCTCCTCACTTGGGCCTGATTTGTTTTTTCATTTTTTTGGGCCAACTCGGTTGGTCCCGAGTTGGGCCTAGCCCACTGACCTTTCGACCTTAAAACGTTCATATCTCCTTGTACCGACGTCACCTGGGAACCCACGACCTATGGATGGAAAGCTAATTCAATTATCTACAACTTCTATTCCAAGGTATTTTCGAAATTCCAAACTTACAAAACAGTTTTTGCCCCCCAAAGTCAGGTCACCCGAAAACGTTTTCTTAAAAATATTCGTTTGGAGGGTTTCCACTTTGATTTGGTCCAAAGGTACTTCATGAGTTGTGTTTAACTTTACATATGTGATTCATATGACTTTTCAGATGTTCCAAAAAAAATCTCGGTATGTGGGTCCCACCCCAGCAGATGCTCCGAGGTTCAAAAATACGGGATATAACATCCTCCCCCCCTTTAGAACATTCGTCCTCGAATGTTAAATTAATCTCATAGGGTTTGAAAATACTTTGGGGGAGTTCATGTTTACAGACATCACATATGACACACGATTGATATTGGAATAAATTAAAGCAGGGATTTAAGGTTACCTGTGGCTATAGGGAACAGATGAGGATATTTCTTCTTCATTTCTTCTTCCGACTCCCAGGTCATCTCCTCCCGGTTATCATTCCGCCACAGTACCTTAACGGAGGCCACATCTTTATTTCGGAGCCTCCTGACCTGGCGATCCAAAATAGATACGGGCTGCTCCTCGTACGATAACTGCTCCGTCACCTGAATATCATCAGCAGGGAATACTCTGGAAGGGTCACCAATGCATCTGCGAAGCATAGAGACATGGAATACCGGATGTACCGCTTCCAAATCAGGTGGCAAATCTAACTCATAGGCGACATTTCCAACCTTCCGAACAATCTGATAAGGCCCAATATAACGCGGACTGAGCTTACCCTTTCTGCCGAACCGCATCACGCCTTTCATAGGCGATACCTTCAGAAATACCCAATCGCCTACCTGAAACTCCAACGGTCGACGCCGTTTATCCGCGTATGACTTCTGTCGACTCTGGGCTGCCAACAGTCGCTCTCGAATAAGTTTTACCTTGTCCACGGCCTGCTGGACCATATCTGGGCCAATCAATTCTGACTCGCCAATATCAAACCAGCCAATCGGCGATCTGCATTTCCTGCCATATAGAGCCTCGTACGGAGCCATCTGGATGCTGGAATGGTAACTGTTATTATATGCAAACTCAATCAATGGCAAGTGATCATCCCAGCTGCCTCTGAAATCAATAACGCAGGCCCGCAACATATCCCCCAGCGTCTGTATAGTGCGCTCGGCCTGCCCGTCGCTCTGAGGATGAAATGCGGTGCTCAGACTCACCTGAGTCCCTAGTCCCTCCTGAAAAGATCTCCAGAAATGCGTCGTAAACTGGGCGCCTCTGTCAGAAATAATAGACATAGGAACTCCGTGCAGCTTCACAATCTCCTTAATATAGAGCCTGGCATAATCCTCGGCGGAATAGGTAGTCCTGACGGGAAGAAAATGGGCTGATTTCGTAAGCCTATCAACGACGACCCAGATGGAATCATACTTCCGTGGAGTGCGAGGCAATCCTGTAATGAAGTCCATATTAATAACCTCCCACTTCCAAGTCGGGATTTCCATCTCCTGCAACAGTCCACCCGGCTTCTGATGCTCAATCTTGACCTGCTGACAATTAGGACACTGGGCGACGAACTCTGCAATATCCCGCTTCATACCGTCCCACCAGTATAAGCATCGAAGATCATGGTACATCTTCGTAGACCCAGGATGGACCGAATAGCGAGCATAATGTGCCTCGCTCATAACCTGTTGCCGAAGGCCTGCAATATCAGGTACACACAACCTGCCTCTGTATAACATAGTGCCGTCCGGTGAAAACTTTAACGGAGTCCTCTCCTTATCATAGGCTGTGTCCCTGTACCGAGCTAAGACAGGATCCTCAAACTGATGCCGCTTAATATCGTCCCTGATAGATGACTCAGAAACCCCTCGAACAGAAATCCGTGTATCTCCAGAATCGGCCAGACGAACCCCGAGACTAGCCAACTGCTGAATATCACGGGCTATCTCTCTCCTGTCTGGCTGTAAATCGGCCAAACTGCCCATAGACTTCCGACTGAGCGCATCGGCAACAACATTAGCCTTACCCGGATGATACAGAATATCCACGTCATAATCTTTCAGAAGCTCCAGCCACCTCCGCTGTCGCAAATTAAGCTCTCTCTGCCTGAAAATATACTGGAGACTCTTATGATCAGTATAGATATCCACATGAACGCCATATAAATAGTGTCTCCATATCTTCAGAGCATGAATCACCGCTGCGAGCTCCAGATCGTGGGTAGGATAATTCTTCTCATGCTTTTTGAGCTGCCGGGAAGCATACGCTATAACTCTGCCGTGCTGCATCAATACACAACCTAACCCCATGCCAGAAGCGTCACAATAAATAACATACCCGTCCGGTCCCTCTGGAAGAGTCAGAACTGGGGATGTAGTCAGCTTCTCCTTTAGCAACTGGAAGCTCCGTTCACAAGCGTCAGACCACTGGAACTTAGCACCCTTCTGAGTCAGCCTTGTCAAAGGCGCTGAAATCGAAGCAAACTTCTCCACAAACCTCCTGTAAAAACCTGCTAACCCCAGGAAACTGCGTACCTCTGTGGGCGTCGTAGGTCTGGGCCAATTCTTCACGGCCTCAATCTTCTGTGTGTCCACCCGGACACCATCAGCTGCAATAATATGCCCCAAGAAGGCCACTGAAGACAGCCAGAATTCGCACTTAGAAAATTTCGCATATAACTTCTGATGCCGGAGTTCCTCTAATACCGATCTCAGATGACCTGCGTGCTCCGCCTCAGACCGAGAATAAACCAGGATATCATCAATGAATACAATTACAAACATATCCAAGAATGGCCTGAATACCCGGTTAATCAAATCCATGAATACTGCGGGAGCATTTGTCAGCCCAAAAGACATAACCCTGAACTCGTAATGCCCATATCGGGTCCGGAAAGCTGTCTTAGGGATATCGGCCTCTCGTACTCGCACCTGGTGGTAACCGGATCGAAGATCTATCTTCGAAAAACACTTAGCGCCCTGCAGCTGATCAAACAAATCATCAATCCTGGGGAGGGGGTATTTATTCTTTATAGTTACCTTATTCAGCTGCCGATAATCAATACACATACGCAGCGACCCGTCCCTCTTACGCACAAATAATACCAGGGCTCCCCAAGGCGAAGTACTAGGTCTGATGAAGCCCTTATCCAACAAATCTTTCAGCTGCTCCTTCAACTCCTTTAATTCTGCAGGCGCCATTCTATACAGAGGAATAGAGATAGGCTGAGTGTCTGGGAGTAAGTCAATAGAGAAATCTATCTCCCGCTCTGGAGGAAGACCTGGAAGCTCGTCGGGAAAAATATCTGGAAACTCATTAATCACGGGGACTGACTGAAGTGTCAGCGTCTCTGCGTCCAAGTCTTGCACCCGTACCAGATGATAGATATAACCCTTTTTAATCATTTTCTTTGCCTTAAGGTATGAAATAAACTTACCTTTCGGCGATGCTGTATTTCCAGCCCAATCTAAAACTGGCTCCTCGGGAAACTGGAAGCGAACCACCTTATTCTGGCAGTCAACATTAGCATAACAGGAAGCTAGCCAGTCCATACCCATAATAACATCAAATTCAGGCATATCTAACTCTACCAGATCTGCCTTAGTATCACGGCCACATACAATCACAGAACAGTCTTTATAAACCTGTTTCGCTACAATAAAGTCCCCTATCGGTGTGGCTACCTCAAATGGCTCTATAGGTTCAGACATAATACCAATTTTACCGGCAACAAGAGGTGAAATATATCATAAAGTTGAACCTGGATCAATTAATGCATACACAGACCGAGAGAAGACCAATAAAGTACCTGTAACGACATTAGGAGATGCCTCCTGATCCTGGCGGCTGGCCAAAGCATAAATACGGTTCGAAGGACCGCTAATACCAGAAGCTCCACCACTGCCTCTGCCGCGACCCGCTGGTGCCGAAATACCCTGCCCCGTAGGGCGCATAGCCACTGACGAAGATGAAGACCCAGCGGCTGATCCGGTAGGCTACGCTGCACCACCCGAACTACCCTTATACGGGCAATCTCTCACAGAATGGCCCTGACGGCCACAAGAAAAGCATGCACCGGTGGCTCTGTAGCACTCTCCCGTATGGTATCTGCCGCAAAAAGAACACTGAACCCTGGGTGGCCTCATCTGACCAGAACCCCTATCTGTCCGTGAACCTGAAGCCCTGGAGCTCTGGCCTGCTCCTGAATACCTTGGGTTCTCGAACCTGCGACCTGTAGGCTGGGGAGGCGCGCTCTGCGCCGGGTGAGATGAAAATCTGCTAGGTTGCTGCGGCTGTTGGGGCTGTCTGCCCCGAAAATCTCCAGATGACCTGGCCCTCTTGGGCTGTCTCCGATCCTGGCCCCTGTCAGGCTGGTGTCCTCCTCTGCCCCGATCCTCCATGCCCTGGGCATGGGCCTGGATACGGGCAATGTCCATACCGGGCTGAGCAGCCAATACTAAGCAGCTATCAACAAAATATCGATCCAGCCCCATAATATATCTGTGCATCCGGTCCGCCATAGTAGCCACCACAGTAGGTGCATATCGGGCCAAGGAATCAAACTCCAAACTGTAGTCCCGGATACTGCGGCCCTTCTGCCTCAATAATAAGAATCTATCAGATCTGGCTCGTCGCAACTCTGGGGGCAGAAAATGTCCAAGAAATGCCTGAGAAAAATCGCCCCAAACTGCTGGAGGAGCGCCGTCCCCCCTGGATAGCCCCCATGACTCGTACCAGTTTGCCGCCACATCATATAACCGGTACGAAGCTAACGCGACTGACTCTGTCTCGGAAGCATTAATCAAATCTAGAGTGCGTCGCATCTTCCTGATAAACTCCTCAGGATCCTCCTCGGGCTTTGTCCCGAAGAACTCTGGAGGGTTACAAGTCAAAAACTCACGGGCTCTCGAACTATCACGCCTGACTGCCCGGTCACCTCCTAGTCCATGCCCCTGAACCTGCCCTTCCACAAGTCTAGTCAGCAACTGGACTGCCTCCCTCATAGACTGATCCTCAGTGCCTGGCCGTGGAGCTGGAGGCTCAGGTACTGGAACTGCGGGAGCTGGCAGTGGAGCCGTCCCCCGATCTGCAGCTACGGCTGCCCCAATCTCCTCCACGAGTGGCGGTGTAGAAGAACCCTCTGTCTGGGGCAAAGTCTCCAGAGCAATATATACCTGGGCCCTGGTAGTCCTCTGGACCCGGCTAGTCTCTCCTACGGCAACTGACTTGGCCTTTTGGGCCGTTGTCGCCTTTTTTGGAGGCATATCTGCAAATATAGCCACTCGTTAGGAAGGGGTCATCCTGATAACACAGCTCTATCGCACGATCTAAGACAGAAAGAAGGGTAGTATCCTAAATGCCCTGTAGCCTCCTGTTTATAGGTGTGGTGCACAACACACCGATAAACAAGACTCTACTAGACACGGTCTGTGGACATTCCGAGGACGAACCGCTCTGATACCACTTTTGTCACGACCCAACCCCGTGGGCCGCGACCAGTGCCCGAGCTGGGCACCTATACGTACCCGATACCCCAAATTAGCATATTAACAGAATAATAATATAATAATAATATTAGTGGTCGCTACAGAACTTAGCAGAAAAGCAGACTTGGCACACATAGGCCGATAAGGCCATCACAGAACAGAATATCCCAAACATATGTACAGAACCCACACAGATGTATCCACAGACCTCTACAGAACATATCATAATCATAAGACGGGACAGGGCCCCGTCATACCCTGAACAAAGTACATATCCAGATAGCAGTGACAGACTGTACCAAAAGATGGGCTCTGTAGAAGAGAGCGCCCCAAATAGCAGAAATAGGATCCTAAACGTGTGGATCAGCGAACCTGTCGTCAGTACCTGCGCGGCATGAAAACGCAGCCCCCGAAGAAAGGGGGTCAGTACGAAATATGTACTGAATATGTAAAGCGGAATCACAGAAGTCAAATCATAATGATTACAGAAAATGGGTACAAAATCCAGAGTGTCAAATGCATATTTCCAAATCAGACAGAATGTGCACAGAAACATATGTCATATCATATCCGATCCCTGCCACGGGACTCGGCAGACAGAACGTGGTCACCCTCCCGACACTGGTGCCACAATACAGAGGAATCAGAAAAGGGGGCGTGGCCCCGTATCATAAAATGTCATATCAGAATGGCCATAACAGATCAGATCAGAATAGGCGGACATGGCACATCATACTCCACAGACCCATGTACGCGTATACCTGCCCCCTCACATCGGGGCGCGGCGAACAATGCAGAGAATTACGCTTGACAACATATCCTGGCCCGGGCTCAGTGTGGGAAACATTGGGACATCCACGAATGGAGTAGTGAGAGACTAATGCAATTTAAAAATATCATAAGTATTTTCAAAGACTCGATGAGGCGTAGCAAAGACAAACAAATCAAATGGAGTCGGACGGAATCATAATAAATGTATTCCGGATATCATAATAAATTACAGAAGTCTGACTTTCCCGAAGTCATTCCGGGTGTCAAAATAATTTATAATATTTAACAGAATATTTAAAATTATATTCGTTAAGCGATTAGTAGGGTAATTAAAACATTTCTTTCAAAAATCGCTTAAAAGGAAGCTTTAACACATTAGGGGCAAAAACGTAAATAGTGGGCCCGCCTCAGAACAAATAAGGCGGCGGGCTCAAAGTGTGCCCTCTAAACATATAATATCATCTACGAAGGTTATACAAACATCCTATGACTTTCTGAGTAATTTAGAGCACAATTGCATAATTTCAGAAAAAGCGTATCAAAATGGTTCAATTCTACTGAAGGAAAAACTGAAATTTTGTCTTGCGGATTCCGAGGGCCAAGAGGTCCTTCGAGGCCCGGATCCGACCCTAATACACTAAGGGCATGCCAAGGGAAGAATTGGGTTTACTTTACATACCTTTCACGCTCCTTAAGCCTTTCCAATCTCACTTCCCGTTTCGTCGAAAAACTGCAATTGGTCAAGTTTACCAATTGTGAATTATTAATGCCATTATTTCAACTTTAAGCATATTTGGCTACCGAAATTTCGGCAGCACTTCCCCTATACATATGACACCCCGAGAATTCAACTCGGCTATAAATCATCAACAACAACCCAAACGACAACAACAATATCAACAATGAACATTAAAACACAAATATCCTTCAACTAGTCATTTTTCTCACAAGTTGACATAATCTTCAATTCAACCCAACTTTCAACTAAGATCAATAATTTCATATTCAACAACCATCATGATCATCACCATATAAATCTAAAGACATCTCATACCATTTCCCTTAGGATATACACTTGATATACATGATATACACTTTTCCGCCAAAAGCATAACTTATGCAAAACATCAAATCTTTGGCATATAATTTCATAACAAGTTTCCAACTTCCAAATTCATCAACCATAATCATAATTCACATCTTAACAACTTCATTTCCATAATATCAAAAAATTATTCTAAAGTGACATAATCATCTACATTCCAACTTCAACCAAAATTCATTCAACTTTCATTCCCAAATATAATTTCCATCATAACCACAACTAGAATGCAACATAAAATTCAACTCATATATGTATACAACATATATACACCCATGGCTACATATATATATACATACCCACTTTGCAAACTTCCTTATTTCCATAATTTCTACTCATTTCCACATACCACAACATAAACAAACCTTCATAACATAAGAAAAAGGAATTGATTCTTACCTTTTTCTACAAACTTCTTCACTTGAACAAGTTGTCAACTTGAAGAAATAAGTGCTCCTTCTTCCAAAACAATTACACCAAGTTGTAGAGGACACTTAATTTAGTAGGAATTCAACAAGAAAATAATTTTAGAGGCAAGATTTTGAGGGGTGATTTTTCTATGGCAAAACCCGAAATGCCCTCTTTTTGTTCTTGTTTTTCTCTTGTTTTTCCTCCTATTCTTTCTCTTGAAAGTTCTATGGAATTTGGATGATTAAGTGGTCTTTTATTCATTGACCACATGACTTAATTCGATGGGCTTGGATCCTTTTTATGGACCATGGCCGAATGGCTCCTCACTTGGGCCTGATTTTTTGTTTCATTTTTTTGGGCCAACTCGGTTGGTCCCGAGTTGGGCCTAGCCCACTGACCTTTCGACCTTAAAACGTTCATATCTCCTTGTACCGACGTCACCTGGGAACCCACGAACTATGGATGGAAAGCTAATTCAATTATCTACAACTTCTATTTCAAGGTATTTTCGAAATTCCAAACATACAATACAGTTTTTGCCCCCCAAAGTCAGGTCACCCGAAAACGTTTTCTTAAAAATATTCGTTTGGAGGGTTTCCACTTTGATTTGGTCCAAAGGTACTTCATGAGTTGTGTTTAACTTTACATATGTGATTCATATGACTTTTCAGATGTTCCAAAAAAAATCTCGGTATGTGGGCCCCACCCCAGCAGATGCTCCGAGGTTCAAAAATACGGGATATAACATAAACTTCCTTATATCATGTGTAAATTTAACCAATATCCGAAATCAGTAATAATAGTTACTTCCCGAAATCATACTTATCAAATCCTTACTAAAACGTTTTACTTGAAACAAGGTATATAACTATCAAGGAAATATATAACGGTTTTGAAATTTGTCAAACTTATGAGGTCCGACATCTTTAACCTCACGTATAAATTTAATCCTTTCCAACTCGTATGGGGTTACTACGACACACCGTAATGCCAAGGCACGAGATGTTGCATCCCTCCCTCCTTAGGAACATTCGTCCTCGAATGTTAAACTTCGAGAGGTCTACATAAAATCCGACAAAGTCTCCCCTGTAACTGTACTACTACCAACCCGACACACAGCCAAGAAAACCATTTACATACCTCATAGGGCCATAATCACAAAAAATTCCATACATTGTGTATAACTGGTTCAACATCCCTAAACCTTTGCAAGACTTATTTTGTCCGATTCGCTTATCATTGTTTCAATTATATTCTGATTTTTTTAATCTAGTCATAAGAGTAAAAATATTTTAGTACTATTAATTCTCAAGACGGTAAAAAGATAACTTTCTTTTCTCAGGAGAAAGTAATTTCTAGCTTTATAACAATGAAAATCCCATTTATAAACGTCCTCATATCATGTGTAAATTTAAAGCATATCCGGAAGCAGTAATAATAGTTACTTCCCGCAATCATACTTATCAAATCCTTATTAAAACGTTTTACTTAAAAGAAGGTATATAACGATCAAGGAAATATATAACAGTTTTGAAATTTGTCAAACTTATGAGGTCCTACATCTTTAACCTCACGTATGACCTTAATCCTTTCAAACAAGAATGGTGTTACCACGACGCACCATAATGCCAAGGTACGAGATGTTAAATCCTTCCCCCCGTGGGAACATTCGTCCTCTAATGTTAAACTTCGAGAGGTCTACATAAAATCCGACAAAGTCTCCCCTGTAACTTTACTACTACCAACCTGACACACAGCCAAGAAAACCATTTATATACCTCATAGGGCCATAATCACAACAAAATTCCATACAGTCCGTATATCTGGTTCAACATCCCTAAATTTTGACAAAACTTATTTTCTCCGATTCGCTTGACCTCTAGTCCTTATGAAACTTCCTTATAACTATTTAAATTATATTCTAATTTTTTTAATCTAGTCTCAAGTGTACAAATATTTTAGTACTATTAATTCTCAAGACGGTAAAAAGATAACTTTCTTTTCTCAGGAAAAAGTAATTTCTAGCTTTATAACAATGAAAATCCCATTTATAAACATCCTCATATCATGTGTAAATTTAAAGCATATCCGGAAGCAGTAATAATAATTACTTCTCGAAATCATACTTATCAAATCCTTACTAAAACGTTTTACGCAAAAGAAGGTATATAACTATCAAGGAAATATATAACAGTTTTGAAAATTTTCAAACTTATGAGGTCCTACATCTTTAACCTCACACATGACTTTAATCCTTTCCAACTCGTATGGTGTTACTAGGATGCACCGTAATGCAGAGGTACGAGATGTTACATCCCTCCCCCCTTAGGAACATTCGTCTTCAAATGATAAACTTCGAGAGGTGTACATAAAATCCGACAAGGTCTCCTCTGTAACTGTACTACTACCAACCTGACACACAGCCAAGAAATCCATTTATATACCTCCTCATATCATGTGTAAATTTAAAGCATATCCGGAAGCAGTAATAAAAATTACTTCTCGAAATCATACTTATCAAATCCTTACTAAAACGTTTTACGCAAAAGAAGGTATATAACTATCAAGGAAATATATAACAGTTTTGAAATTTTTCAAACTTATGAGGTCCTACATCTTTAACCTCACATATGACTTTAATCCTTTCCAACTCATATGGTGTTACTAGGACGCACCGTAATGCAGAGGTACGAGATTTTACATCCCTCCCCCCTTAGCAACATTCGTCTTCGAATGATAAACTTCGAGAGGTGTACATAAAATCCGACAAGGTATCCCCTGTAACTGTACTACTACTAACCCGACAAACAGCAAAGAAAACCATTTGCATACCTCATAGGGCCATAATCACAACAAAATTCCATACAGTGTGTATACCTGGTTCAACATCCCTAAACCTTGACAAGACTTATTTTCTCCGATTCGCTAAACTTCTAGTCCCTGTGACACTTCCTTATCATTGTTTCAGTTATATTCTAATTTTTTTTATCTTGTCTTAAGAGTACAAATATTTTAGTACTATTAATTCTCAAGACGATAAAAAGATAATTTTCTTTTCTCAGGCGAAAATAATTTCTACCTTTATAACAATGAAAATCCCATTTATAAACTTCCTCATATCATGTGTAAATTTAAACAATATCCGGAATTACTAATAATAGTTACTTCCCGACATCATACTTATCAAATCCTTACTAAAACGTTTTACTTAAAACAAGGTATATAACTATCTAGGAAATATATAACGGTTTTGTAGTTCGTCAAACTTTTGAGGTCCTTCATCTTTAACTTCACGTATGACCTTAATCCTTTCCATCTCGTATGGTTTTACTACGATGCAGCCTAATGCCAAGGTATGAGGTGTTACATCCCTCCCCCCTTAGGAACATTCGTCCCCGAATGTTAAACTTCGAGAGGTGTACATAAAATCCGATAAAGTCTCGCCTGTAAATGCACTACTACCAACCCGACACACAGCCAAGAAAACCATTTATATACCTCATAGTGCCATAATCACAACAAAATTCCATACAGTCCGTATATCTGGTTCAACATCCCTAAATTTTGACACAACTTATTTTCTCTGATTCGCTTGACCTCTAGTCCTTATGAAACTTCCTTATCACTATTTCAATTATATTCTAATTTTTTTAATCTAGTCTCAAGAGTACAAATATTTTAGTACTATTAATTCTCAAGACGGTAAAAAGATAACTTTCTTTTCTCAGGAAAAAGTAATTTCTAGCTTTATAACAATGAAAATCCCATTTATAAACTTCCTCATGTCATGTGTAAATTTAAAGCATATCCGGAAGCAGTAACAATAGTTACTTCCCGAAATCATACTTATCAAATCCTTACTAAAACGTTTTACTTGAAACAAGAAATATATAACAGTTTTGAAATTTTTCAAACTTATGAGGTCCTACATCTTTAACCTCACATATGACTTTAATCCTTTCCAACTCATATGGTGTTACTAGGACGCACCGTAATGCAGAGGTACGAGATGTTACATCCCTCCCCCCTTAGCAACATTCGTCTTCGAATGATAAACTTCGAGAGGTGTACATAAAATCCGACAAGGTCTCCCCTGTAACTGTACTACTACTAACCCGACAAACAGCAAAGAAAACCATTTGCATACCTCATAGGGCCATAATCACAACAAAATTCCATACAGTGTGTATACCTGGTTCAACATCCCTAAACCTTGACAAGACTTATTTTCTCCGATTCGCTAAACTTCTAGTCCCTGTGACACTTCCTTATCATTGTTTCAGTTATATTCTAATTTTTTTAATCTAGTCTTAAGAGTACAAATATTTTAGTACTATTAATTCTCAAGACGATAAAAAGATAATTTTCTTTTCTCAGGCGAAAATAATTTCTACCTTTATAACAATGAAAATCCCATTTATAAACTTCCTCATATCATGTGTAAATTTAAACAATATCCGGAATTACTAATAATAGTTACTTCCCGACATCATACTTATCAAATCCTTACTAAAACGTTTTACTTAAAACAAGGTATAGAACTATCAAGGAAATATATAACGGTTTTGTAGTTCGTCAAACTTTTGAGGTCCTTCATCTTTAACTTCACGTATGACCTTAATCCTTTCCATCTCGTATGGTTTTACTACGATGCAGCCTAATGCCAAGGTATGAGGTGTTACATCCCTCCCCCCTTAGGAACATTCGTCCCCGAATGTTAAACTTCGAGAGGTGTACATAAAATCCGATAAAGTCTCGCCTGTAAATGCACTACTACCAACCCGACACACAGCCAAGAAAACCATTTATATACCTCATAGTGCCATAATCACAACAAAATTCCATACAGTCCGTATATCTGGTTCAACATCCCTAAATTTTGACACAACTTATTTTCTCTGATTCGCTTGACCTCTAGTCCTTATGAAACTTCCTTATCACTATTTCAATTATATTCTAATTTTTTTAATCTAGTCTCAAGAGTACAAATATTTTAGTACTATTAATTCTCAAGACGGTAAAAAGATAACTTTCTTTTCTCAGGAAAAAGTAATTTCTAGCTTTATAACAATGAAAATCCCATTTATAAACTTCCTCATATCATGTGTAAATTTAAAGCATATCCGGAAGCAGTAACAATAGTTACTTCCCGAAATCATACTTATCAAATCCTTACTAAAACGTTTTACTTGAAACAAGAAATATATAACAGTTTTGAAATTTTTCAAACTTATGAGGTCCTACATCTTTAACCTCACATATGACTTTAATCCTTTCCAACTCATATGGTGTTACTAGGACGCACCGTAATGCAGAGGTACGAGATGTTACATCCCTCCCCCCTTAGCAACATTCGTCTTCGAATGATAAACTTCGAGAGGTGTACATAAAATCCGACAAGGTCTCCCCTGTAACTGTACTACTACTAACCCGACAAACAGCAAAGAAAACCATTTAGCATACCTCATAGGGCCATAATCACAACAAAATTCCATACAGTGTGTATAACTGGTTCAACATCCCTAAACCTTGACAAGACTTATTTTCTCCGATTCGCTTAACTTCTAGTCCTGTGACACTTCCTTATCATTGTTTCAATTATATTCTAATTTTTTTAATCTAGTCTTAAGAGTACAAATATTTTAGTACTATTAATTCTCAAGACGATAAAAAGATAACTTTCTTTTCTCAGGAGAAAATAATTTCTACCTTTATAACAATGAAAATCCCATTTATAAACTTCCTCATATCATGTGTAAATTTAAAGCAATATCCGGAATCAGTAATAATAGTTACTTCCCGAAATCATACTTATCAAATCCTTACTAAAACGTTTTACTTAAAACAAGGTATATAACTATCAAGGAAATATATAACGGTTTTGAAGTTCGTCAAACTTATGAGGTCCTACATCTTTAACTTCACGTATGACCTTAATCCTTTCCATCTCGTATGGTTTTACTACGATGCAGCCTAATGCCAAGGTATGAGGTGTTACATCCCTCCCCCCTTAGGAACATTCGTCCCCGAATGTTAAACTTCGAGAGGTGTACATAAAATCCGACAAAGTCTCCCTGTAACTGTACTACTACCAACCTGACACACAGCCAAGAAAACCATTTATATACCTCATAGGGCCATAATCACAACAAAATTCCATACAGTCTGTATAACTGGTTCAACATCCCTAAACTTTGACAAAACTTATTTTCTCCGATTCGCTTAACCTCTAGTCCTTAGTGAAACTTCCTTATCACTAGTTTCAATTATATTCTAATTTTTTTAATCTAGTCTCAAGAGTACAAATATTTTAGTACTATTAATTCTCAAGACGGTAAAAAGATAACTTTCTTTTCTCAGGAAAAAGTAATTTCTAGCTTTATAACAATGAAAATCCCATTTATAAACTTCCTCATATCATGTGTAAATTTAAAGCATATCCGGAAGCAGTAATAATAGTTACTTCCCGAAATCATACTTATCAAATCCTTACTAAAACGTTTTACTTAAAAGAAGGTATATAACTATCAAGGAAATATATAACAGTTTTGAAATTTGTCAAACTTATGAGGTCCTACATCTTTAACCTCACGTATGACTTTAATCCTTTCCAACTCGTATGGTGTTACTAGGACGCACCGTAATGCAGAGGTACGAGATGTTACATCCCTCCCCCCTTAGGAACATTCGTCTTCGAATGATAAACTTCGAGAGGTGTACATAAAATCCGACAAGGTCTCCCCTGTAACTGTACTACTACCAACCTGACACACAGCCAAGAAAACCATTTATATACCTCATAGGGCCATAATCACAACAAAATTCCATACAGTGTGTATAACTGGTTCAACATCCCTAAACCTTGACAAAACTTATTTTCTCCGATTCGCTTAACCTCTAGTCCTTGTGACACTTCCTTATCACTGTTTCAATTATATTCTATTTTTTTAATCTAGTCTCAAGAGTACAAATATTTTAGTACTATTAATTCTCAAGACGGTAAAAAGATAACTTTCTTTTCTCAGGAGAAAAGTAATTTCTAGCTTTATAACAATGAAAATCCCATTTATAAACTTCCTCATATCATGTGTAAATTTAAAGCATATCCGGAAGCAGTAATAATAGTTACTTCCCGAAATCATACTTATCAAATCCTTACTAAAACGTTTTACTTAAAAGAAGGTATATAACTATCAAGGAAATATATAACGGTTTTGAAGTTCGTCAAACTTATGAGGTCCTACATCTTTAACCTTCACGTATGACCTTAATCCTTTCCATCTCGTATGGTGTTACTACGATGCAGCCTAATGCCAAGGCACGAGATGTTGCATCCCTCCCCCGTTAGAAACATTCGTCCTCGAATGTTAAACTTCGAGAGGTGTACATAAAATCCGACAAAGTCTCCCCTATAACTGTACTACTACCAACCTGACACACAGCCAAGAAAACCATTTACATACCTCATAGGGCCATAATCACAACAAAATTCCATACAGTCTGTATAACTGGTTCAACATCCCTAAACTTTGACAAAACTTATTTTCTCCGATTCGCTTAACCTCTAGTCCTTGTGACACTTCCTTATCACTGTTTCAATTATATTCTAATTTTTTTAATCTAGTCTCAAGAGTACAAATATTTTAGTACTATTAATTCTCAAGACGGTAAAAAGATAACTTTCTTTTCTCAGGAGAAAAGTAATTTCTAGCTTTATAACAATGAAAATCCCATTTATAAACTTCCTCATATCATGTGTAAATTTAAAGCATATCCGGAAGCAGTAATAATAGTTACTTCCCGAAATCATACTTATCAAATCCTTACTAAAACGTTTTACTTAAAAGAAGGTATATAACTATCAAGGAAATATATAACAGTTTTGAAATTTGTCAAACTTATGAGTTCCTACATCTTTAACCTCACGTATGACCCTAATCCTTTCCAACTCCTATGGTGTTACTACGACGCAGCCGTAATGCAGAGGTACGAGATGTTACATCCCTCCCCCCTTAGGAACATTCGTCCTTCGAATGATTAAACTTCGAGAGGTGTACATAAAATCCGACAAGGTCTCCCCTGTAACTGTACTACTACCAACCTGACACACAGCCAAGAAAACCATTTATATACCTCATAGGGCCATAATCACAACAAAATTCCATACAGTGTGTATAACTGGTTCAACATCCCTAAACCTTGACAAAACTTATTTTCTCCGATTCGCTTAACCTCTAGTCCTTGTGACACTTCCTTATCACTGTTTCAATTATATTCTAATTTTTTTAATCTAGTCTCAAGAGTACAAATATTTTAGTACTATTAATTCTCAAGACGGTAAAAAGATAACTTTCTTTTCTCAGGAGAAAATAATTTCTAGCTTTATAACAATGAAAATCCCATTTATAAACTTCCTCATATCATGTGTAAATTTAAAGCATATCCGGAAGCAGTAATAATAGTTACTTCCCGAAATCATACTTATCAAATCCTTACTAAAACGTTTTACTTAAAAGAAGGTATATAACTATCAAGGAAATATATAACAGGTTTTGAAATTTGTCAAACTTATGAGGTCCTACATCTTTAACCTCACGTATGACCTTAATCCTTTCCAACTCGTATGGTGTTACTACGACGCACCGTAATGCAGAGGTACGAGATGTTACATCCCTCCCCCCTTAGGAACATTCGTCCTCGAATGTTAAACTTCGAGAGGTCTACATAAAATCCGACAAAGTCTCCCCTGTAACTGTACTACTACCAACCTGACACACAGCCAAGAAAACCATTTATATACCTCATAGGGCCATAATCACAACAAAATTCCATACAGTCGTGTATAACTGGTTCAACATCCCTAAACTTTGACAAAACTTATTTTCTCCGATTCGCTTAACCTCTAGTCCTTGTGACACTTCCTTATCACTGTTTCAATTATATTCTAATTTTTTTAATCTAGTCTCAAGAGTACAAATATTTTAGTACTATTAATTCTCAAGACGGTAAAAAGATAACTTTCTTTTCTCAGGAGAAAAGTAATTTCTAGCTTTATAACAATGAAAATCCCATTTATAAACTTCCTCATATCATGTGTAAATTTAAAGCATATCCGGAAGCAGTAATAATAGTTACTTCCCGAAATCATACTTATCAAATCCTTACTAAAACGTTTTACTTAAAAGAAGGTATATAACTATCAAGGAAATATATAACAGTTTTGAAATTTGTCAAACTTATGAGTTCCTACATCTTTAACCTCACGTATGACCCTAATCCTTTCCAACTCCTATGGTGTTACTACGGACGCACCGTAATGCCAGAGGTACGAGATGTTACATCCCTCCCCCCTTAGGAACATTCGTCTTCGAATGATAAACTTCGAGAGGTGTACATAAAATCCGACAAAGGTCTCCCCTGTAACTGTACTACTACCAACCTGACACACAGCCAAGAAAACCATTTATATACCTCATAGGGCCATAATCACAACAAAATTCCATACAGTGTGTATAACTGGTTCAACATCCCTAAACCTTGACAAAACTTATTTTCTCCGATTCGCTTAACCTCTAGTCCTTGTGACACTTCCTTATCACTGTTTCAATTATATTCTAATTTTTTTAATCTAGTCTCAAGAGTACAAATATTTTAGTACTATTAATTCTCAAGACGGTAAAAAGATAACTTTCTTTTCTCAGGAAAAAAGTAATTTCTAGCTTTATAACAATGAAAATCCCATTTATAAACTTCCTCATATCATGTGTAAATTTAAAGCATATCCGGAAGCAGTAATAATAGTTACTTCCCGAAATCATACTTATCAAATCCTTACTAAAACGTTTTACTTAAAAGAAGGTATATAACTATCAAGGAAATATATAACGGTTTTGAAATTTGTCAAACTTATGAGGTCCTACATCTTTAACCTCACGTATGACCTTAATCCTTTCCAACTCGTATGGTGTTACTACGACTGCACCGTAATGCCAAGGCACGAGATGTTACATCCCTCCCCCCTTAGGAACATTCGTCCTCGAATGTTAAACTTCGAGAGGTGTACATAAAATCCGACAAAGTCTCCCCTGTAACTGTACTACTACCAACCTGACACACAGCCAAGAAAACCATTTATATACCTCATAGGGCCATAATCACAACAAAATTCCATACAGTGTGTATAACTGGTTCAACATCCCTAAACTTTGACAAAACTTATTTTCTCCGATTCGCTTAACCTCTAGTCCTTGTGACACTTCCTTATCACTGTTTCAATTATATTCTAATTTTTTTAATCTAGTCTCAAGAGTACAAATATTTTAGTACTATTAATTCTCAAGACGGTAAAAAGATAACTTTCTTTTCTCAGGAAAAAGTAATTTCTAGCTTTATAACAATGAAAATCCCATTTATAAACTTCCTCATATCATGTGTAAATTTAAAGCATATCCGGAAGCAGTAATAATAGTTACTTCCCGAAATCATACTTATCAAATCCTTACTAAAACGTTTTACTTAAAAGAAGGTATATAACTATCAAGGAAATATATAACAGTTTTGAAATTTGTCAAACTTATGAGGTCCTACATCTTTAACCTCACGTATGACTTTAATCCTTTCCAACTCGTATGGTGTTACTAGGACGCACCGTAATGCAGAGGTACGAGATGTTACATCCCTCCCCCCTTAGGAACATTCGTCTTCGAATGATAAACTTCGAGAGGTGTACATAAAATCCGAAAAGGTCTCCCCTGTAACTGTACTACTACCAACCTGACACACAGCCAAGAAAACCATTTATATACCTCATAGGGCCATAATCACAACAAAATTCCATACAGTGTGTATAACTGGTTCAACATCCCTAAACCTTGACAAAACTTATTTTCTCCGATTCGCTTAACCTCTAGTCCTTGTGACACTTCCTTATCACTGTTTCAATTATATTCTAATTTTTTTAATCTAGTCTCAAGAGTACAAATATTTTAGTACTATTAATTCTCAAGACGGTAAAAAGATAACTTTCTTTTCTCAGGAGAAAATAATTTCTACCTTTATAACAATGAAAATCCCATTTATAAACTTCCTCATATCATGTGTAAATTTAAAGCATATCCGGAAGCAGTAATAATAGTTACTTCCCGAAATCATACTTATCAAATCCTTACTAAAACGTTTTACTTAAAAGAAGGTATATAACTATCAAGGAAATATATAACGGTTTTGAAATTTGTCAAACTTATGAGGTCCTACATCTTTAACCTCACGTATGACCTTAATCCTTTCCAACTCGTATGGTGTTACTACGACGCACCGTAATGCCAAGGTACGAGATGTTACATCCCTCCCCCCTTAGGAACATTCGTCCTCGAATGTTAAACTTCGAGAGGTGTACATAAAATCCGACAAAGTCTCCCCTGTAACTGTACTACTACCAACCTGACACACAGCCAAGAAAACCATTTATATACCTCATAGGGCCATAATCACAACAAAATTCCATACAGTGTGTATAACTGGTTCAACATCCCTAAACCTTGACAAAACTTATTTTCTCCGATTCGCTTAACCTCTAGTCCTTGTGACACTTCCTTATCACTGTTTCAATTATATTCTAATTTTTTTAATCTAGTCTCAAGAGTACAAATATTTTAGTACTATTAATTCTCAAGACGGTAAAAAGATAACTTTCTTTTCTCAGGAGAAAAGTAATTTCTAGCTTTATAACAATGAAAATCCCATTTATAAACTTCCTCATATCATGTGTAAATTTAAAGCATATCCGGAAGCAGTAATAATAGTTACTTCCCGAAATCATACTTATCAAATCCTTACTAAAACGTTTTACTTAAAAGAAGGTATATAACTATCAAGGAAATATATAACAGTTTTGAAATTTGTCAAACTTATGAGGTCCTACATCTTTAACCTCACGTATGACCTTAATCCTTTCCAACTCGTATGGTGTTACTACGACGCACCGTAATGCCAAGGTACGAGATGTTACATCCCTCCCCCCTTAGGAACATTCGTCCTCGAATGTTAAACTTCGAGAGGTGTACATAAAATCCGACAAAGTCTCCCCTGTAACTGTACTACTACCAACCTGACACACAGCCAAGAAAACCATTTATATACCTCATAGGGCCATAATCACAACAAAATTCCATACAGTGTGTATAACTGGTTCAACATCCCTAAACCTTGACAAAACTTATTTTCTCCGATTCGCTTAACCTCTAGTCCTTGTGACACTTCCTTATCACTGTTTCAATTATATTCTAATTTTTTTAATCTAGTCTCAAGAGTACAAATATTTTAGTACTATTAATTCTCAAGACGGTAAAAAGATAACTTTCTTTTCTCAGGAGAAAAGTAATTTCTAGCTTTATAACAATGAAAATCCCATTTATAAACTTCCTCATATCATGTGTAAATTTAAAGCATATCCGGAAGCAGTAATAATAGTTACTTCCCGAAATCATACTTATCAAATCCTTACTAAAACGTTTTACTTAAAAGAAGGTATATAACTATCAAGGAAATATATAACAGTTTTTGAAATTTGTCAAACTTATGAGGTCCTACATCTTTAACCTCACGTATGACCTTAATCCTTTCCAACTCGTATGGTGTTACTACGACGCACCGTAATGCCAAGGTACGAGATGTTACATCCCTCCCCCCTTAGGAACATTCGTCCTCGAATGTTAAACTTCGAGAGGTGTACATAAAATCCGACAAAGTCTCCCCTGTAACTGTACTACTACCAACCTGACACACAGCCAAGAAAACCATTTATATACCTCATAGGGCCATAATCACAACAAAATTCCATACAGTGTGTATAACTGGTTCAACATCCCTAAACCTTGACAAAACTTATTTTCTCCGATTCGCTTAACCTCTAGTCCTTGTGACACTTCCTTATCACCGTTTCAATTATATTCTAATTTTTTTAATCTAGTCTCAAGAGTACAAATATTTTAGTACTATTAATTCTCAAGACGGTAAAAAGATAACTTTCTTTTCTCAGGAAAAAGTAATTTCTAGCTTTATAACAATGAAAATCCCATTTATAAACTTCCTCATATCATGTGTAAATTTAAAGCATATCCGGAAGCAGTAATAATAGTTACTTCCCGAAATCATACTTATCAAATCCTTACTAAAACGTTTTACTTAAAAGAAGGTATATAACTATCAAGGAAATATATAACAGTTTTGAAATTTGTCAAACTTATGAGGTCCTACATCTTTAACCTCACGTATGACCTTAATCCTTTCCAACTCGTATGGTGTTACTACGACGCACCGTAATGCCAAGGTACGAGATGTTACATCCCTCCCCCCTTAGGAACATTCGTCCTCGAATGTTAAACTTCGAGAGGTGTACATAAAATCCGACAAAGTCTCCCCTGTAACTGTACTACTACCAACCTGACACACAGCCAAGAAAACCATTTATATACCTCATAGGGCCATAATCACAACAAAATTCCATACAGTGTGTATAACTGGTTCAACATCCCTAAACCTTGACAAAACTTATTTTCTCCGATTCGCTTAACCTCTAGTCCTTGTGACACTTCCTTATCACTGTTTCAATTATATTCTAATTTTTTTAATCTAGTCTCAAGAGTACAAATATTTTAGTACTATTAATTCTCAAGACGGTAAAAAGATAACTTTCTTTTCTCAGGAGAAAAGTAATTTCTAGCTTTATAACAATGAAAATCCCATTTATAAACTTCCTCATATCATGTGTAAATTTAAAGCATATCCGGAAGCAGTAATAATAGTTACTTCCCGAAATCATACTTATCAAATCCTTACTAAAACGTTTTACTTAAAAGAAGGTATATAACTATCAAGGAAATATATAACGGTTTTGAAATTTGTCAAACTTATGAGGTCCTACATCTTTAACCTCACGTATGACCTTAATCCTTTCCAACTCGTATGGTGTTACTACGACGCACCGTAATGCCAAGGTACGAGATGTTACATCCCTCCCCCCTTAGGAACATTCGTCCTCGAATGTTAAACTTCGAGAGGTGTACATAAAATCCGACAAAGTCTCCCCTGTAACTGTACTACTACCAACCTGACACACAGCCAAGAAAACCATTTATATACCTCATAGGGCCATAATCACAACAAAATTCCATACAGTGTGTATAACTGGTTCAACATCCCTAAACTTTGACAAAACTTATTTTCTCCGATTCGCTTAACCTCTAGTCCTTGTGACACTTCCTTATCACTGTTTCAATTATATTCTAATTTTTTTAATCTAGTCTCAAGAGTACAAATATTTTAGTACTATTAATTCTCAAGACGGTAAAAAGATAACTTTCTTTTCTCAGGAGAAAAGTAATTTCTAGCTTTATAACAATGAAAATCCCATTTATAAACTTCCTCATATCATGTGTAAATTTAAAGCATATCCGGAAGCAGTAATAATAGTTACTTCCCGAAATCATACTTATCAAATCCTTACTAAAACGTTTTACTTAAAAGAAGGTATATAACTATCAAGGAAATATATAACAGTTTTGAAATTTGTCAAACTTATGAGGTCCTACATCTTTAACCTCACGTATGACCTTAATCCTTTCCAACTCGTATGGTGTTACTACGACGCACCGTAATGCCAAGGCACGAGATGTTGCATCCCTCCCCCTTAGGAACATTCGTCCTCGAATGTTAAACTTCGAGAGGTGTACATAAAATCCGACAAAGTCTCCCCTATAACTGTACTACTACCAACCTGACACACAGCCAAGAAAACCATTTATATACCTCATAGGGCCATAATCACAACAAAATTCCATACAGTGTGTATAACTGGTTCAACATCCCTAAACTTTGACAAAACTTATTTTCTCCGATTCGCTTAACCTCTAGTCCTTGTGACACTTCCTTATCACTGTTTCAATTATATTCTATTTTTTTAATCTAGTCTCAAGAGTACAAATATTTTAGTACTATTAATTCTCAAGACGGTAAAAAGATAACTTTCTTTTCTCAGGAGAAAAGTAATTTCTAGCTTTATAACAATGAAAATCCCATTTATAAACTTCCTCATATCATGTGTAAATTTAAAGCATATCCGGAAGCAGTAATAATAGTTACTTCCCGAAATCATACTTATCAAATCCTTACTAAAACGTTTTACGTAAAAGAAGGTATATAACTATCAAGGAAATATATAACAGGTTTTGAAATTTGTCAAACTTATGAGGTCCTACATCTTTAACCTCACGTATGACCTTAATCCTTTCCAACTCGTATGGTGTTACTACGGACGCACCGTAATGCAAGGTACGAGATGTTACATCCCTCCCCCCTTAGGAACATTCGTCCTCGAATGTTAAACTTCGAGAGGTGTACATAAAATCCGACAAAGTCTCCCCTGTAACTGTACTACTACCAACCTGACACACAGCCAAGAAAACCATTTATATACCTCATAGGGCCATAATCACAACAAAATTCCATACAGTGTGTATAACTGGTTCAACATCCCTAAACTTTGACAAAACTTATTTTCTCCGATTCGCTTAACCTCTAGTCCTTGTGACACTTCCTTATCACTGTTTCAATTATATTCTAATTTTTTTAATCTAGTCTCAAGAGTACAAATATTTTAGTACTATTAATTCTCAAGACGGTAAAAAGATAACTTTCTTTTCTCAGGAAAAAGTAATTTCTAGCTTTATAACAATGAAAATCCCATTTATAAACTTCCTCATATCATGTGTAAATTTAAAGCATATCCGGAAGCAGTAATAATAGTTACTTCCCGAAATCATACTTATCAAATCCTTACTAAAACGTTTTACTTAAAAGAAGGTATATAACTATCAAGGAAATATATAACAGTTTTGAAATTTGTCAAACTTATGAGGTCCTACATCTTTAACCTCACGTATGACTTTAATCCTTTCCAACTCGTATGGTGTTACTAGGACGCACCGTAATGCAGAGGTACGAGATGTTACATCCCTCCCCCCTTAGGAACATTCGTCTTCGAATGATAAACTTCGAGAGGTGTACATAAAATCCGACAAGGTCTCCCCTGTAACTGTACTACTACCAACCTGACACACAGCCAAGAAAACCATTTATATACCTCATAGGGCCATAATCACAACAAAATTCCATACAGTGTGTATAACTGGTTCAACATCCCTAAACCTTGACAAAACTTATTTTCTCCGATTCGCTTAACCTCTAGTCCTTGTGACACTTCCTTATCACTGTTTCAATTATATTCTAATTTTTTTAATCTAGTCTCAAGAGTACAAATATTTTAGTACTATTAATTCTCAAGACGGTAAAAAGATAACTTTCTTTTCTCAGGAAAAAGTAATTTCTAGCTTTATAACAATGAAAATCCCATTTATAAACTTCCTCATATCATGTGTAAATTTAAAGCATATCCGGAAGCAGTAATAATAGTTACTTCCCGAAATCATACTTATCAAATCCTTACTAAAACGTTTTACTTAAAAGAAGGTATATAACTATCAAGGAAATATATAACAGGTTTTGAAATTTGTCAAACTTATGAGGTCCTACATCTTTAACCTCACGTATGACCTTAATCCTTTCCAACTCGTATGGTGTTACTACGACGCACCGTAATGCCAAGGTACGAGATGTTACATCCCTCCCCCCTTAGGAACATTCGTCCTCGAATGTTAAACTTCGAGAGGTGTACATAAAATCCGACAAAGTCTCCCCTGTAACTGTACTACTACCAACCTGACACACAGCCAAGAAAACCATTTATATACCTCATAGGGCCATAATCACAACAAAATTCCATACAGTCGTGTATAACTGGTTCAACATCCCTAAACCTTGACAAAACTTATTTTCTCCGATTCGCTTAACCTCTAGTCCTTGTGACACTTCCTTATCACTATTTCAATTATATTCTAATTTTTTTAATCTAGTCTCAAGAGTACAAATATTTTAGTACTATTAATTCTCAAGACGGTAAAAAGATAACTTTCTTTTCTCAGGAAAAAGTAATTTCTAGCTTTATAACAATGAAAATCCCATTTATAAACTTCCTCATATCATGTGTAAATTTAAAGCATATCCGGAAGCAGTAATAATAGTTACTTCCCGAAATCATACTTATCAAATCCTTACTAAAACGTTTTACTTAAAAGAAGGTATATAACTATCAAGGAAATATATAACAGTTTTGAAATTTGTCAAACTTATGAGGTCCTACATCTTTAACCTCACGTATGACTTTAATCCTTTCCAACTCGTATGGTGTTACTAGGACGCACCGTAATGCAGAGGTACGAGATGTTACATCCCTCCCCCCTTAGGAACATTCGTCTTCGAATGATTAAACTTCGAGAGGTGTACATAAAATCCGACAAGGTCTCCCCTGTAACTGTACTACTACCAACCTGACACACAGCCAAGAAAACCATTTATATACCTCATAGGGCCATAATCACAACAAAATTCCATACAGTGTGTATAACTGGTTCAACATCCCTAAACTTTGACAAAACTTATTTTCTCCGATTCGCTTAACCTCTAGTCCTTGTGACACTTCCTTATCACTGTTTCAATTATATTCTATTTTTTTAATCTAGTCTCAAGAGTACAAATATTTTAGTACTATTAATTCTCAAGACGGTAAAAAGATAACTTTCTTTTCTCAGGAGAAAAGTAATTTCTAGCTTTATAACAATGAAAATCCCATTTATAAACTTCCTCATATCATGTGTAAATTTAAAGCATATCCGGAAGCAGTAATAATAGTTACTTCCCGAAATCATACTTATCAAATCCTTACTAAAACGTTTTACTTAAAAGAAGGTATATAACTATCAAGGAAATATATAACGGTTTTGAAATTTGTCAAACTTATGAGGTCCTACATCTTTAACCTCACGTATGACCTTAATCCTTTCCAACTCGTATGGTGTTACTACGACGCACCGTAATGCCAAGGTACGAGATGTTACATCCCTCCCCCCTTAGGAACATTCGTCCTCGAATGTTAAACTTCGAGAGGTGTACATAAAATCCGACAAAGTCTCCCCTGTAACTGTACTACTACCAACCTGACACACAGCCAAGAAAACCATTTATATACCTCATAGGGCCATAATCACAACAAAATTCCATACAGTGTGTATAACTGGTTCAACATCCCTAAACCTTGACAAAACTTATTTTCTCCGATTCGCTTAACCTCTAGTCCTTGTGACACTTCCTTATCACTGTTTCAATTATATTCTAATTTTTTTAATCTAGTCTCAAGAGTACAAATATTTTAGTACTATTAATTCTCAAGACGGTAAAAAGATAACTTTCTTTTCTCAGGAGAAAGTAATTTCTAGCTTTATAACAATGAAAATCCCATTTATAAACTTCCTCATATCATGTGTAAATTTAAAGCATATCCGGAAGCAGTAATAATAGTTACTTCCCGAAATCATACTTATCAAATCCTTACTAAAACGTTTTACTTAAAAGAAGGTATATAACTATCAAGGAAATATATAACGGTTTTGAAATTTGTCAAACTTATGAGGTCCTACATCTTTAACCTCACGTATGACCTTAATCCTTTCCAACTCGTATGGTGTTACTACGACGCACCGTAATGCCAAGGTACGAGATGTTACATCCCTCCCCCCTTAGGAACATTCGTCCTCGAATGTTAAACTTCGAGAGGTGTACATAAAATCCGACAAGGTCTCCCCTGTAACTGTACTACTACCAACCTGACACACAGCCAAGAAAACCATTTATATACCTCATAGGGCCATAATCACAACAAAATTCCATACAGTGTGTATAACTGGTTCAACATCCCTAAACCTTTGACAAAACTTATTTTCTCCGATTCGCTTAACCTCTAGTCCTTGTGACACTTCCTTATCACTGTTTCAATTATATTCTAATTTTTTTAATCTAGTCTCAAGAGTACAAATATTTTAGTACTATTAATTCTCAAGACGGTAAAAAGATAACTTTCTTTTCTCAGGAGAAAATAATTTCTAGCTTTATAACAATGAAAATCCCATTTATAAACTTCCTCATATCATGTGTAAATTTAAAGCATATCCGGAAGCAGTAATAATAGTTACTTCCCGAAATCATACTTATCAAATCCTTACTAAAACGTTTTACTTAAAACAAGGTATATAACTATCAAGGAAATATATAACGGTTTTGAAATTTGTCAAACTTATGAGGTCCTACATCTTTAACCTCACGTATGACCTTAATCCTTTCCAACTCGTATGGTGTTACTACGACGCACCGTAATGCCAAGGTACGAGATGTTACATCCCTCCCCCCTTAGGAACATTCGTCCTCGAATGTTAAACTTCGAGAGGTGTACATAAAATCCGACAAAGTCTCCCCTGTAACTGTACTACTACCAACCTGACACACAGCCAAGAAAACCATTTATATACCTCATAGGGCCATAATCACAACAAAATTCCATACAGTGTGTATAACTGGTTCAACATCCCTAAACCTTGACAAAACTTATTTTCTCCGATTCGCTTAACCTCTAGTCCTTGTGACACTTCCTTATCACTGTTTCAATTATATTCTAATTTTTTTAATCTAGTCTCAAGAGTACAAATATTTTAGTACTATTAATTCTCAAGACGGTAAAAAGATAACTTTCTTTTCTCAGGAGAAAAGTAATTTCTAGCTTTATAACAATGAAAATCCCATTTATAAACTTCCTCATATCATGTGTAAATTTAAAGCATATCCGGAAGCAGTAATAATAGTTACTTCCCGAAATCATACTTATCAAATCCTTACTAAAACGTTTTACTTAAAAGAAGGTATATAACTATCAAGGAAATATATAACGGTTTTGAAATTTGTCAAACTTATGAGGTCCTACATCTTTAACCTCACGTATGACCTTAATCCTTTCCAACTCGTATGGTGTTACTACGACGCACCGTAATGCCAAGGTACGAGATGTTACATCCCTCCCCCCTTAGGAACATTCGTCCTCGAATGTTAAACTTCGAGAGGTCTACATAAAATCCGACAAAGTCTCCCCTGTAACTGTACTACTACCAACCTGACACACAGCCAAGAAAACCATTTATATACCTCATAGGGCCATAATCACAACAAAATTCCATACAGTGTGTATAACTGGTTCAACATCCCTAAACTTTGACAAAACTTATTTTCTCCGATTCGCTTAACCTCTAGTCCTTGTGACACTTCCTTATCACTGTTTCAATTATATTCTATTTTTTTAATCTAGTCTCAAGAGTACAAATATTTTAGTACTATTAATTCTCAAGACGGTAAAAAGATAACTTTCTTTTCTCAGGAAAAAGTAATTTCTAGCTTTATAACAATGAAAATCCCATTTATAAACTTCCTCATATCATGTGTAAATTTAAAGCATATCCGGAAGCAGTAATAATAGTTACTTCCCGAAATCATACTTATCAAATCCTTACTAAAACGTTTTACTTAAAAGAAGGTATATAACTATCAAGGAAATATATAACAGTTTTGAAATTTGTCAAACTTATGAGGTCCTACATCTTTAACCTCACGTATGACCTTAATCCTTTCCAACTCGTATGGTGTTACTAGGACGCACCGTAATGCAGAGGTACGAGATGTTACATCCCTCCCCCCTTAGGAACATTCGTCTTCGAATGATAAACTTCGAGAGGTGTACATAAAATCCGACAAGGTCTCCCCTGTAACTGTACTACTACCAACCTGACACACAGCCAAGAAAACCATTTATATACCTCCTAGGGCCATAATCACAACAAAATTCCATACAGTGTGTATAACTGGTTCAACATCCCTAAACTTTGACAAAACTTATTTTCTCCGATTCGCTTAACCTCTAGTCCTTGTGACACTTCCTTATCACTGTTTCAATTATATTCTAATTTTTTTAATCTAGTCTCAAGAGTACAAATATTTTAGTACTATTAATTCTCAAGACGGTAAAAAGATAACTTTCTTTTCTCAGGAGAAAAGTAATTTCTAGCTTTATAACAATGAAAATCCCATTTATAAACTTCCTCATATCATGTGTAAATTTAAAGCATATCCGGAAGCAGTAATAATAGTTACTTCCCGAAATCATACTTATCAAATCCTTACTAAAACGTTTTACTTAAAAGAAGGTATATAACTATCAAGGAAATATATAACAGTTTTGAAATTTGTCAAACTTATGAGGTCCTACATCTTTAACCTCACGTATGACCTTAATCCTTTCCAACTCGTATGGTGTTACTAGGACGCACCGTAATGCCAGAGGTACGAGATGTTACATCCCTCCCCCCTTAGGAACATTCGTCCTTCGAATGATTAAACTTCGAGAGGTGTACATAAAATCCGACAAGGTCTCCCCTGTAACTGTACTACTACCAACCTGACACACAGCCAAGAAAACCATTTATATACCTCATAGGGCCATAATCACAACAAAATTCCATACAGTGTGTATAACTGGTTCAACATCCCTAAACCTTGACAAAACTTATTTTCTCCGATTCGCTTAACCTCTAGTCCTTGTGACACTTCCTTATCACCGTTTCAATTATATTCTAATTTTTTTAATCTAGTCTCAAGAGTACAAATATTTTAGTACTATTAATTCTCAAGACGGTAAAAAGATAACTTTCTTTTCTCAGGAAAAAGTAATTTCTAGCTTTATAACAATGAAAATCCCATTTATAAACTTCCTCATATCATGTGTAAATTTAAAGCATATCCGGAAGCAGTAATAATAGTTACTTCCCGAAATCATACTTATCAAATCCTTACTAAAACGTTTTACTTAAAAGAAGGTATATAACTATCAAGGAAATATATAACAGTTTTGAAATTTGTCAAACTTATGAGTTCCTACATCTTTAACCTCACGTATGACCTTAATCCTTTCCAACTCCTATGGTGTTACTACGACGTACCGTAATGCCAAGGTACGAGATGTTACATCCCTCCCCCCTTAGGAACATTCGTCCTCGAATGTTAAACTTCGAGAGGTGTACATAAAATCCGACAAAGGTCTCCCCTGTAACTGTACTACTACCAACCTGACACACAGCCAAGAAAACCATTTATATACCTCATAGGGCCATAATCACAACAAAATTCCATACAGTGTGTATAACTGGTTCAACATCCCTAAACCTTGACAAAACTTATTTTCTCCGATTCGCTTAACCTCTAGTCCTTGTGACACTTCCTTATCACTGTTTCAATTATATTCTAATTTTTTTAATCTAGTCTCAAGAGTACAAATATTTTAGTACTATTAATTCTCAAGACGGTAAAAAGATAACTTTCTTTTCTCAGGAAAAAGTAATTTCTAGCTTTATAACAATGAAAATCCCATTTATAAACTTCCTCATATCATGTGTAAATTTAAAGCATATCCGGAAGCAGTAATAATAGTTACTTCCCGAAATCATACTTATCAAATCCTTACTAAAACGTTTTACTTAAAAGAAGGTATATAACTATCAAGGAAATATATAACAGTTTTTGAAATTTGTCAAACTTATGAGGTCCTACATCTTTAACCTCACGTATGACCTTAATCCTTTCCAACTCGTATGGTGTTACTACGACGCACCGTAATGCCAAGGTACGAGATGTTACATCCCTCCCCCCTTAGGAACATTCGTCCTCGAATGTTAAACTTCGAGAGGTCTACATAAAATCCGACAAAGTCTCCCCTGTAACTGTACTACTACCAACCTGACACACAGCCAAGAAAACCATTTATATACCTCATAGGGCCATAATCACAACAAAATTCCATACAGTGTGTATAACTGGTTCAACATCCCTAAACCTTGACAAAACTTATTTTCTCCGATTCGCTTAACCTCTAGTCCTTGTGACACTTCCTTATCACTGTTTCAATTATATTCTAATTTTTTTAATCTAGTCTCAAGAGTACAAATATTTTAGTACTATTAATTCTCAAGACGGTAAAAAGATAACTTTCTTTTCTCAGGAAAAAGTAATTTCTAGCTTTATAACAATGAAAATCCCATTTATAAACTTCCTCATATCATGTGTAAATTTAAAGCATATCCGGAAGCAGTAATAATAGTTACTTCCCGAAATCATACTTATCAAATCCTTACTAAAACGTTTTACTTAAAAGAAGGTATATAACTATCAAGGAAATATATAAAGGTTTTGAAATTTGTCAAACTTATGAGGTCCTACATCTTTAACCTCACGTATGACCTTAATCCTTTCCAACTCGTATGGTGTTACTACGACGCACCGTAATGCCAAGGTACGAGATGTTACATCCCTCCCCCCTTAGGAACATTCGTCCTCGAATGTTAAACTTCGAGAGGTCTACATAAAATCCGACAAAGTCTCCCCTGTAACTGTACTACTACCAACCTGACACACAGCCAAGAAAACCATTTATATACCTCATAGGGCCATAATCACAACAAAATTCCATACAGTGTGTATAACTGGTTCAACATCCCTAAACCTTGACAAAACTTATTTTCTCCGATTCGCTTAACCTCTAGTCCTTGTGACACTTCCTTATCACTGTTTCAATTATATTCTATTTTTTTAAATCTAGTCTCAAGAGTACAAATATTTTAGTACTATTAATTCTCAAGACGGTAAAAAGATAACTTTCTTTTCTCAGGAAAAGTAATTTCTAGCTTTATAACAATGAAAATCCCATTTATAAACTTCCTCATATCATGTGTAAATTTAAAGCATATCCGGAAGCAGTAATAATAGTTACTTCCCGAAATCATACTTATCAAATCCTTACTAAAACGTTTTACTTAAAAGAAGGTATATAACTATCAAGGAAATATATAACGGTTTTGAAATTTGTCAAACTTATGAGGTCCTACATCTTTAACCTCACGTATGACCTTAATCCTTTCCAACTCGTATGGTGTTACTACGACGCACCGTAATGCCAAGGTACGAGATGTTACATCCCTCCCCCCTTAGGAACATTCGTCCTCGAATGTTAAACTTCGAGAGGTCTACATAAAATCCGACAAAGTCTCCCCTGTAACTGTACTACTACCAACCTGACACACAGCCAAGAAAACCATTTATATACCTCATAGGGCCATAATCACAACAAAATTCCATACAGTCGTGTATAACTGGTTCAACATCCCTAAACTTTGACAAAACTTATTTTCTCCGATTCGCTTAACCTCTAGTCCTTGTGACACTTCCTTATCACTGTTTCAATTATATTCTAATTTTTTTAATCTAGTCTCAAGAGTACAAATATTTTAGTACTATTAATTCTCAAGACGGTAAAAAGATAACTTTCTTTTCTCAGGAAAAAGTAATTTCTAGCTTTATAACAATGAAAATCCCATTTATAAACTTCCTCATATCATGTGTAAATTTAAAGCATATCCGGAAGCAGTAATAATAGTTACTTCCCGAAATCATACTTATCAAATCCTTACTAAAACGTTTTACTTAAAAGAAGGTATATAACTATCAAGGAAATATATAACAGTTTTGAAATTTGTCAAACTTATGAGGTCCTACATCTTTAACCTCACGTATGACCTTAATCCTTTCCAACTCGTATGGTGTTACTACGACTGCACCGTAATGCCAAGGTACGAGATGTTACATCCCTCCCCCCTTAGGAACATTCGTCCTCGAATGTTAAACTTCGAGAGGTGTACATAAAATCCGACAAAGTCTCCCCTGTAACTGTACTACTACCAACCTGACACACAGCCAAGAAAACCATTTATATACCTCATAGGGCCATAATCACAACAAAATTCCATACAGTGTGTATAACTGGTTCAACATCCCTAAACCTTGACAAAACTTATTTTCTCCGATTCGCTTAACCTCTAGTCCTTGTGACACTTCCTTATCACCGTTTCAATTATATTCTAATTTTTTTAATCTAGTCTCAAGAGTACAAATATTTTAGTACTATTAATTCTCAAGACGGTAAAAAGATAACTTTCTTTTCTCAGGAAAAAGTAATTTCTAGCTTTATAACAATGAAAATCCCATTTATAAACTTCCTCATATCATGTGTAAATTTAAAGCATATCCGGAAGCAGTAATAATAGTTACTTCCCGAAATCATACTTATCAAATCCTTACTAAAACGTTTTACTTAAAAGAAGGTATATAACTATCAAGGAAATATATAACAGTTTTGAAATTTGTCAAACTTATGAGGTCCTACATCTTTAACCTCACGTATGACCTTAATCCTTTCCAACTCGTATGGTGTTACTACGACGCACCGTAATGCCAAGGTACGAGATGTTACATCCCTCCCCCCTTAGGAACATTCGTCCTCGAATGTTAAACTTCGAGAGGTCTACATAAAATCCGACAAGGTCTCCCCTGTAACTGTACTACTACCAACCTGACACACAGCCAAGAAAACCATTTATATACCTCATAGGGCCATAATCACAACAAAATTCCATACAGTCGTGTATAACTGGTTCAACATCCCTAAACCTTTGACAAAACTTATTTTCTCCGATTCGCTTAACCTCTAGTCCTTGTGACACTTCCTTATCACTGTTTCAATTATATTCTAATTTTTTTAATCTAGTCTCAAGAGTACAAATATTTTAGTACTATTAATTCTCAAGACGGTAAAAAGATAACTTTCTTTTCTCAGGAGAAAAGTAATTTCTAGCTTTATAACAATGAAAATCCCATTTATAAACTTCCTCATATCATGTGTAAATTTAAAGCATATCCGGAAGCAGTAATAATAGTTACTTCCCGAAATCATACTTATCAAATCCTTACTAAAACGTTTTACTTAAAAGAAGGTATATAACTATCAAGGAAATATATAACAGGTTTTGAAATTTGTCAAACTTATGAGGTCCTACATCTTTAACCTCACGTATGACCTTAATCCTTTCCAACTCGTATGGTGTTACTACGACGCACCGTAATGCCAAGGTACGAGATGTTACATCCCTCCCCCCTTAGGAACATTCGTCCTCGAATGTTAAACTTCGAGAGGTCTACATAAAATCCGACAAAGTCTCCCCTGTAACTGTACTACTACCAACCTGACACACAGCCAAGAAAACCATTTATATACCTCATAGGGCCATAATCACAACAAAATTCCATACAGTGTGTATAACTGGTTCAACATCCCTAAACTTTGACAAAACTTATTTTCTCCGATTCGCTTAACCTCTAGTCCTTGTGACACTTCCTTATCACTGTTTCAATTATATTCTAATTTTTTTAATCTAGTCTCAAGAGTACAAATATTTTAGTACTATTAATTCTCAAGACGGTAAAAAGATAACTTTCTTTTCTCAGGAGAAAAGTAATTTCTAGCTTTATAACAATGAAAATCCCATTTATAAACTTCCTCATATCATGTGTAAATTTAAAGCATATCCGGAAGCAGTAATAATAGTTACTTCCCGAAATCATACTTATCAAATCCTTACTAAAACGTTTTACTTAAAAGAAGGTATATAACTATCAAGGAAATATATAACGGTTTTGAAATTTGTCAAACTTATGAGGTCCTACATCTTTAACCTCACGTATGACCTTAATCCTTTCCAACTCGTATGGTGTTACTACGACGCACCGTAATGCCAAGGTACGAGATGTTACATCCCTCCCCCCTTAGGAACATTCGTCCTCGAATGTTAAACTTCGAGAGGTCTACATAAAATCCGACAAAGTCTCCCCTGTAACTGTACTACTACCAACCTGACACACAGCCAAGAAAACCATTTATATACCTCATAGGGCCATAATCACAACAAAATTCCATACAGTGTGTATAACTGGTTCAACATCCCTAAACCTTGACAAAACTTATTTTCTCCGATTCGCTTAACCTCTAGTCCTTGTGACACTTCCTTATCACTGTTTCAATTATATTCTAATTTTTTTAATCTAGTCTCAAGAGTACAAATATTTTAGTACTATTAATTCTCAAGACGGTAAAAAGATAACTTTCTTTTCTCAGGAGAAAAGTAATTTCTAGCTTTATAACAATGAAAATCCCATTTATAAACTTCCTCATATCATGTGTAAATTTAAAGCATATCCGGAAGCAGTAATAATAGTTACTTCCCGAAATCATACTTATCAAATCCTTACTAAAACGTTTTACTTAAAAGAAGGTATATAACTATCAAGGAAATATATAACAGTTTTGAAATTTGTCAAACTTATGAGGTCCTACATCTTTAACCTCACGTATGACCTTAATCCTTTCCAACTCGAATGGTGTTACTACGACGCACCATAATGCCAAGGTACGAGATGTTACATCCCTCCCCCCTTAGGAACATTCGTCTTCGAATGATAAACTTCGAGAGGTGTACATAAAATCCGACAAGGTCTCCCCTGTAACTGTACTACTACCAACCTGACACACAGCCAAGAAAACCATTTATATACCTCATAGGGCCATAATCACAACAAAATTCCATACAGTGTGTATAACTGGTTCAACATCCCTAAACTTTGACAAAACTTATTTTCTCCGATTCGCTTAACCTCTAGTCCTTGTGACACTTCCTTATCACTGTTTCAATTATATTCTATTTTTTTAATCTAGTCTCAAGAGTACAAATATTTTAGTACTATTAATTCTCAAGACGGTAAAAAGATAACTTTCTTTTCTCAGGAAAAAGTAATTTCTAGCTTTATAACAATGAAAATCCCATTTATAAACTTCCTCATATCATGTGTAAATTTAAAGCATATCCGGAAGCAGTAATAATAGTTACTTCCCGAAATCATACTTATCAAATCCTTACTAAAACGTTTTACGTTAAAAAAGGTATATAACTATCAAGGAAATATATAACAGTTTTGAAATTTGTCAAACTTATGAGGTCCTACATCTTTAACCTCACGTATGACCTTAATCCTTTCCAACTCGTATGGTGTTACTACGACGCACCGTAATGCCAAGGCACGAGATGTTGCATCCCTCCCCCCTTAGGAACATTCGTCCTCGAATGTTAAACTTCGAGAGGTGTACATAAAATCCGACAAAGTCTCCCCTGTAACTGTACTACTACCAACCTGACACACAGCCAAGAAAACCATTTATATACCTCATAGGGCCATAATCACAACAAAATTCCATACAGTGTGTATAACTGGTTCAACATCCCTAAACCCTTGACAAAACTTATTTTCTCCGATTCGCTTAACCTCTAGTCCTTGTGACACTTCCTTATCACTGTTTCAATTATATTCTAATTTTTTTAATCTAGTCTCAAGAGTACAAATATTTTAGTACTATTAATTCTCAAGACGGTAAAAAGATAACTTTCTTTTCTCAGGAGAAAGTAATTTCTAGCTTTATAACAATGAAAATCCCATTTATAAACTTCCTCATATCATGTGTAAATTTAAAGCATATCCGGAAGCAGTAATAATAGTTACTTCCCGAAATCATACTTATCAAATCCTTACTAAAACGTTTTACTTAAAAGAAGGTATATAACTATCAAGGAAATATATAACAGGTTTTGAAATTTGTCAAACTTATGAGGTCCTACATCTTTAACCTCACGTATGACCTTAATCCTTTCCAACTCGTATGGTGTTACTACGACGCACCGTAATGCCAAGGTACGAGATGTTACATCCCTCCCCCCTTAGGAACATTCGTCCTCGAATGTTAAACTTCGAGAGGTCTACATAAAATCCGACAAAGTCTCCCCTGTAACTGTACTACTACCAACCTGACACACAGCCAAGAAAACCATTTATATACCTCATAGGGCCATAATCACAACAAAATTCCATACAGTGTGTATAACTGGTTCAACATCCCTAAACCTTTACAAAACTTATTTTCTCCGATTCGCTTGACCTCTAGTCCTTATGAAACTTCCTTATCACTATTTCAATTATATTCTAATTTTTTTAATCTAGTCTCAAGAGTACAAATATTTTAGTACTATTAATTCTCAAGACGGTAAAAAGATAACTTTCTTTTCTCAGGAAAAAGTAATTTCTAGCTTTATAACAATGAAAATCCCATTTATAAACTTCCTCATATCATGTGTAAATTTAAAGCATATCCGGAAGCAGTAATAATAGTTACTTCCCGAAATCATACTTATCAAATCCTTACTAAAACGTTTTACTTAAAAGAAGGTATATAACTATCAAGGAAATATATAACAGTTTTGAAATTTGTCAAACTTATGAGGTCCTACATCTTTAACCTCACGTATGACCTTAATCCTTTCCAACTCGTATGGTGTTACTACGACGCACCGTAATGCCAAGGTACGAGATGTTACATCCCTCCCCCCTTAGGAACATTCGTCCTCGAATGTTAAACTTCGAGAGGTCTACATAAAATCCGACAAAGTCTCCCCTGTAACTGTACTACTACCAACCTGACACACAGCCAAGAAAACCATTTATATACCTCATAGGGCCATAATCACAACAAAATTCCATACAGTCTGTATAACTGGTTCAACATCCCTAAACTTTGACAAAACTTATTTTCTCCGATTCGCTTAACCTCTAGTCCTTGTGACACTTCCTTATCACTGTTTCAATTATATTCTATTTTTTTAATCTAGTCTCAAGAGTACAAATATTTTAGTACTATTAATTCTCAAGACGGTAAAAAGATAACTTTCTTTTCTCAGGAGAAAGTAATTTCTAGCTTTATAACAATGAAAATCCCATTTATAAACTTCCTCATATCATGTGTAAATTTAAAGCATATCCGGAAGCAGTAATAATAGTTACTTCCCGAAATCATACTTATCAAATCCTTACTAAAACGTTTTACTTAAAAGAAGGTATATAACTATCAAGGAAATATATAACGGTTTTGAAATTTGTCAAACTTATGAGGTCCTACATCTTTAACCTCACGTATGACCTTAATCCTTTCCAACTCGTATGGTGTTACTACGACTGCACCGTAATGCCAAGGTACGAGATGTTACATCCCTCCCCCCTTAGGAACATTCGTCCTCGAATGTTAAACTTCGAGAGGTCTACATAAAATCCGACAAAGTCTCCCCTGTAACTGTACTACTACCAACCTGACACACAGCCAAGAAAACCATTTATATACCTCATAGGGCCATAATCACAACAAAATTCCATACAGTGTGTATAACTGGTTCAACATCCCTAAACCTTGACAAAACTTATTTTCTCCGATTCGCTTAACCTCTAGTCCTTGTGACACTTCCTTATCACTGTTTCAATTATATTCTAATTTTTTTAATCTAGTCTCAAGAGTACAAATATTTTAGTACTATTAATTCTCAAGACGGTAAAAAGATAACTTTCTTTTCTCAGGAAAAAGTAATTTCTAGCCTTTATAACAATGAAAATCCCATTTATAAACTTCCTCATATCATGTGTAAATTTAAAGCATATCCGGAAGCAGTAATAATAGTTACTTCCCGAAATCATACTTATCAAATCCTTACTAAAACGTTTTACTTAAAAGAAGGTATATAACTATCAAGGAAATATATAACGGTTTTGAAATTTGTCAAACTTATGAGGTCCTACATCTTTAACCTCACGTATGACCTTAATCCTTTCCAACTCGTATGGTGTTACTACGACGCACCGTAATGCCAAGGTACGAGATGTTACATCCCTCCCCCCTTAGGAACATTCGTCCTCGAATGTTAAACTTCGAGAGGTCTACATAAAATCCGACAAAGTCTCCCCTGTAACTGTACTACTACCAACCTGACACACAGCCAAGAAAACCATTTATATACCTCATAGGGCCATAATCACAACAAAATTCCATACAGTCGTGTATAACTGGTTCAACATCCCTAAATTTTGACAAAACTTATTTTCTCCGATTCGCTTGACCTCTAGTCCTTATGAAACTTCCTTATCACTGTTTCAATTATATTCTATTTTTTTAATCTAGTCTCAAGAGTACAAATATTTTAGTACTATTAATTCTCAAGACGGTAAAAAGATAACTTTCTTTTCTCAGGAGAAAGTAATTTCTAGCTTTATAACAATGAAAATCCCATTTATAAACTTCCTCATATCATGTGTAAATTTAAAGCATATCCGGAAGCAGTAATAATAGTTACTTCCCGAAATCATACTTATCAAATCCTTACTAAAACGTTTTACTTAAAAGAAGGTATATAACTATCAAGGAAATATATAACGGTTTTGAAATTTGTCAAACTTATGAGGTCCTACATCTTTAACCTCACGTATGACCTTAATCCTTTCCAACTCGTATGGTGTTACTACGACGCACCGTAATGCCAAGGTACGAGATGTTACATCCCTCCCCCCTTAGGAACATTCGTCCTCGAATGTTAAACTTCGAGAGGTCTACATAAAATCCGACAAAGTCTCCCCTGTAACTGTACTACTACCAACCTGACACACAGCCAAGAAAACCATTTATATACCTCATAGGGCCATAATCACAACAAAATTCCATACAGTCTGTATAACTGGTTCAACATCCCTAAACTTTGACAAAACTTATTTTCTCCGATTCGCTTAACCTCTAGTCCTTGTGACACTTCCTTATCACTGTTTCAATTATATTCTATTTTTTTAATCTAGTCTCAAGAGTACAAATATTTTAGTACTATTAATTCTCAAGACGGTAAAAAGATAACTTTCTTTTCTCAGGAGAAAAGAATTTCTAGCTTTATAACAATGAAAATCCCATTTATAAACTTCCTCATATCATGTGTAAATTTAAAGCATATCCGGAAGCAGTAATAATAGTTACTTCCCGAAATCATACTTATCAAATCCTTACTAAAACGTTTTACTTAAAAGAAGGTATATAACTATCAAGGAAATATATAACAGTTTTGAAATTTGTCAAACTTATGAGGTCCTACATCTTTAACCTCACGTATGACCTTAATCCTTTCCAACTCGTATGGTGTTACTACGACGCACCGTAATGCCAAGGTACGAGATGTTACATCCCTCCCCCCTTAGGAACATTCGTCCTCGAATGTTAAACTTCGAGAGGTGTACATAAAATCCGACAAAGTCTCCCCTGTAACTGTACTACTACCAACCTGACACACAGCCAAGAAAACCATTTATATACCTCATAGGGCCATAATCACAACAAAATTCCATACAGTGTGTATAACTGGTTCAACATCCCTAAACCTTGACAAAACTTATTTTCTCCGATTCGCTTAACCTCTAGTCCTTGTGACACTTCCTTATCACTGTTTCAATTATATTCTAATTTTTTTAATCTAGTCTCAAGAGTACAAATATTTTAGTACTATTAATTCTCAAGACGGTAAAAAGATTACTTTCTTTTCTCAGAAGAAAGTAATTTCTAGCTTTATAACAATGAAAATCCCATTTATAAACTTCCTCATATCATGTGTAAATTTAAAGCATATCCGGAAGCAGTAATAATAGTTACTTCCCGAAATCATACTTATCAAATCCTTACTAAAACGTTTTACTTAAAAGAAGGTATATAACTATCAAGGAAATATATAACGGTTTTGAAATTTGTCAAACTTATGAGGTCCTACATCTTTAACCTCACGTATGACCTTAATCCTTTCCAACTCGTATGGTGTTACTACGACGCACCGTAATGCCAAGGTACGAGATGTTACATCCCTCCCCCCTTAGGAACATTCGTCCTCGAATGTTAAACTTCGAGAGGTCTACATAAAATCCGACAAAGTCTCCCCTGTAACTGTACTACTACCAACCTGACACACAGCCAAGAAAACCATTTACATACCTCATAGGGCCATAATCACAACAAAATTCCATACAGTGTGTATAACTGGTTCAACATCCCTAAACCTTGACAAAACTTATTTTCTCCGATTCGCTTAACTTCTAGTCCCTGTGACACTTCCTTATCACTGTTTCAATTATATTCTAATTTTTTTAATCTAGTCTCAAGAGTACAAATATTTTAGTACTATTAATTCTCAAGACGGTAAAAAGATAACTTTCTTTTCTCAGGAAAAAGTAATTTCTAGCTTTATAACAATGAAAATCCCATTTATAAACTTCCTCATATCATGTGTAAATTTAAAGCATATCCGGAAGCAGTAATAATAGTTACTTCCCGAAATCATACTTATCAAATCCTTACTAAAACGTTTTACTTGAAACAAGGTATATAACTATCAAGGAAATATATAACGGTTTTGAAATTTGTCAAACTTATGAGGTCCGACATCTTTAACCTCACGTATAACCTTAATCCTTTCCAACTCGTATGGTGTTACTACGACGCACCGTAATGCCAAGGTACGAGATGTTACATCCCTCCCCCCTTAGGAACATTCGTCCTCGAATGTTAAACTTCGAGAGGTCTACATAAAATCCGACAAAGTCTCCCCTGTAACTGTACTACTACCAACCTGACACACAGCCAAGAAAACCATTTACATACCTCATAGGGCCATAATCACAACAAAATTCCATACAGTGTGTATAACTGGTTCAACATCCCTAAACCTTGACAAGACTTATTTTCTCCGATTCGCTTAACTTCTAGTCCCTGTGACACTTCCTTATCATTGTTTCAATTATATTCTATTTTTTTAATCTAGTCTCAAGAGTACAAATATTTTAGTACTATTAATTCTCAAGACGGTAAAAAGATAACTTTCTTTTCTCAGGAAAAAGTAATTTCTAGCTTTATAACAATGAAAATCCCATTTATAAACTTCCTCATATCATGTGTAAATTTAAAGCATATCCGGAAGCAGTAATAATAGTTACTTCCCGAAATCATACTTATCAAATCCTTACTAAAACGTTTTACTTAAACAAGGTATATAACTATCAAGGAAATATATAACGGTTTTGAAATTTGTCAAACTTATGAGGTCCTACATCTTTAACCTCACGTATGACCTTAATCCTTTCCAACTCGTATGGTGTTACTACGACGCACCGTAATGCCAAGGTACGAGATGTTACATCCCTCCCCCCTTAGGAACATTCGTCCTCGAATGTTAAACTTCGAGAGGTCTACATAAAATCCGACAAAGTCTCCCCTATAACTGTACTACTACCAACCTGACACACAGCCAAGAAAACCATTTATATACCTCATAGGGCCATAATCACAACAAAATTCCATACAGTGTGTATAACTGGTTCAACATCCCTAAACCTTGACAAGACTTATTTTCTCCGATTCGCTTAACCTCTAGTCCTTGTGACACTTCCTTATCACTGTTTCAATTATATTCTATTTTTTTAATCTAGTCTCAAGAGTACAAATATTTTAGTACTATTAATTCTCAAGACGATAAAAAGATAACTTTCTTTTCTCAGGAAAAAGTAATTTCTAGCTTTATAACAATGAAAATCCCATTTATAAACTTCCTCATATCATGTGTAAATTTAAAGCATATCCGGAAGCAGTAATAATAGTTACTTCCCGAAATCATACTTATCAAATCCTTACTAAAACGTTTTACTTAAAAGAAGGTATATAACTATCAAGGAAATATATAACGGTTTTGAAATTTGTCAAACTTATGAGGTCCTACATCTTTAACCTCACGTATGACCTTAATCCTTTCCAACTCGTATGGTGTTACTACGACGCACCGTAATGCCAAGGTACGAGATGTTACATCCCTCCCCCCTTAGGAACATTCGTCCTCGAATGTTAAACTTCGAGAGGTCTACATAAAATCCGACAAAGTCTCCCCTGTAACTGTACTACTACCAACCTGACACACAGCCAAGAAAACCATTTATATACCTCATAGGGCCATAATCACAACAAAATTCCATACAGTGTGTATAACTGGTTCAACATCCCTAAACCTTTGACAAAACTTATTTTCTCCGATTCGCTTAACCTCTAGTCCCTTGTGACACTTCCTTATCACTGTTTCAATTATATTCTATTTTTTTAATCTAGTCTCAAGAGTACAAATATTTTAGTACTATTAATTCTCAAGACGGTAAAAAGATAACTTTCTTTTCTCAGGAAAAAGTAATTTCTAGCTTTATAACAATGAAAATCCCATTTATAAACTTCCTCATATCATGTGTAAATTTAAAGCATATCCGGAAGCAGTAATAATAGTTACTTCCCGAAATCATACTTATCAAATCCTTACTAAAACGTTTTACTTAAACAAGGTATATAACTATCAAGGAAATATATAACGGTTTTGAAATTTGTCAAACTTATGAGGTCCTACATCTTTAACCTCACGTATGAACCTTAATCCTTTCCAACTCGTATGGTGTTACTACGACGCACCGTAATGCCAAGGTACGAGATGTTACATCCCTCCCCCCTTAGGAACATTCGTCCTCGAATGTTAAACTTCGAGAGGTCTACATAAAATCCGACAAAGTCTCCCCTGTAACTGTACTACTACCAACCTGACACACAGCCAAGAAAACCATTTATATACCTCATAGGGCCATAATCACAACAAAATTCCATACAGTGTGTATAACTGGTTCAACATCCCTAAACCTTTGACAAACTTATTTTCTCCGATTCGCTTAACCTCTAGTCCCTGTGACACTTCCTTATCACTGTTTCAATTATATTCTATTTTTTTAATCTAGTCTCAAGAGTACAAATATTTTAGTACTATTAATTCTCAAGACGGTAAAAAGATAACTTTCTTTTCTCAGGAAAAAGTAATTTCTAGCTTTATAACAATGAAAATCCCATTTATAAACTTCCTCATATCATGTGTAAATTTAAAGCATATCCGGAAGCAGTAATAATAGTTACTTCCCGAAATCATACTTATCAAATCCTTACTAAAACGTTTTACTTAAAAGAAGGTATATAACTATCAAGGAAATATATAACGGTTTTGAAGTTCGTCAAACTTATGAGGTCCTACATCTTTAACCTTCACGTATGACCTTAATCCTTTCCAACTCGTATGGTGTTACTACGATGCAGCCTAATGCCAAGGCACGAGATGTTGCATCCCTCCCCCGTTAGAAACATTCGTCCTCGAATGTTAAACTTTGAGAGGTGTACATAAAATCCGACAAAGTCTCCCCTATAATTGTACTACTACCAACCTGACACACAGCCAAGAAACCATTTACATACCTCATAGGGCCATAATCACAACAAAATTCCATACAGTCGTATAATCTGGTTCAACATCCCTAAACTTTGACAAAACTTATTTTCTCCGATTCGCTTAACCTCTAGTCCTTATGACACTTCCTTATCACTATTTCAATTATATTCTATTTTTTTAATCTAGTCTCAAGAGTACAAATATTTTAGTACTATTAATTCTCAAGACGGTAAAAAGATAACTTTCTTTTCTCAGGAAAAAGTAATTTCTAGCTTTATAACAATGAAAATCCCATTTATAAACTTCCTCATATCATGTGTAAATTTAAAGCATATCCGGAAGCAGTAATAATAGTTACTTCCCGAAATCATACTTATCAAATCCTTACTAAAACGTTTTACTTAAAAGAAGGTATATAACTATCAAGGAAATATATAACAGTTTTGAAATTTGTCAAACTTATGAGGTCCTACATCTTTAACCTCACGTATGACCTTAATCCTTTCCAACTCGTATGGTGTTACTAGGACGCACCGTAATGCAGAGGTACGAGATGTTACATCCCTCCCCCCTTAGGAACATTCGTCTTCGAATGATTAAACTTCGAGAGGTCTACATAAAATCCGACAAAGTCTCCCCTGTAACTGTACTACTACCAACCTGACACACAGCCAAGAAAACCATTTATATACCTCATAGGGCCATAATCACAACAAAATTCCATACAGTGTGTATAACTGGTTCAACATCCCTAAACCTTGACAAAACTTATTTTCTCCGATTCGCTTAACCTCTAGTCCCTGTGACACTTCCTTATCACTGTTTCAATTATATTCTAATTTTTTTAATCTAGTCTCAAGAGTACAAATATTTTAGTACTATTAATTCTCAAGACGATAAAAAGATAACTTTCTTTTCTCAGGAGAAAATAATTTCTAGCTTTATAACAATGAAAATCCCATTTATAAACTTCCTCATATCATGTGTAAATTTAAACAATATCCGGAATCAGTAATAATAGTTACTTCCCGAAATCATACTTATCAAATCCTTACTAAAACGTTTTACTTAAAAGAAGGTATATAACTATCAAGGAAATATATAACGGTTTTGAAGTTCGTCAAACTTATGAGTCCTACATCTTTAACCTCACGTATGACCTTAATCCTTTCCAACTCGTATGGTGTTACTACGACTGCACCGTAATGCAAGGTACGAGATGTTACATCCCTCCCCCCGTAGGAACATTCGTCCTCGAATGTTAAACTTCGAGAGGTGTACATAAAATCCGACAAAGTCTCCCCTATAACTGTACTACTACCAACCTGACACACAGCCAAGAAAACCATTTATATACCTCATAGGGCCATAATCACAACAAAATTCCATACAGTGTGTATAACTGGTTCAACATCCCTAAACCTTGACAAAACTTATTTTCTCCGATTCGCTTAACCTCTAGTCCTTGTGACACTTCCTTATCACTGTTTCAATTATATTCTATTTTTTTAAATCTAGTCTCAAGAGTACAAATATTTTAGTACTATTAATTCTCAAGACGGTAAAAAGATAACTTTCTTTTCTCAGGAGAAAGTAATTTCTAGCTTTATAACAATGAAAATCCCATTTATAAACTTCCTCATATCATGTGTAAATTTAAAGCATATCCGGAAGCAGTAATAATAGTTACTTCCCGAAATCATACTTATCAAATCCTTACTAAAACGTTTTACGTAAAAGAAGGTATATAACTATCAAGGAAATATATAACGGTTTTGAAATTCGTCAAACTTATGAGGTCCTACATCTTTAACCTCACGTATGACCTTAATCCTTTCCAATCTCGTATGGTGTTACTACTGACGACCGTAATGCAAGGTACGAGATGTTACATCCCTCCCCCTTAGGAACATTCGTCTTCGAATGATAAACTTCGAGAGGTGTACATAAAATCCGACAAGGTCTCCCCTGTAACTGTACTACTAGCAACCTGACACACAGCCAAGAAAACCATTTATATACCTCATAGGGCCATAATCACAACAAAATTCCATACAGTGTGTATAACTGGTTCAACATCCCTAAACTTTGACAAAACTTATTTTCTCCGATTCGCTTAACCTCTAGTCCTTGTGACACTTCCTTATCACTGTTTCAATTATATTCTATTTTTTTTAATCTAGTCTCAAGAGTACAAATATTATAGTACTATTAATTCTCAAGACGATAAAAAGATAACTTTCTTTTCTCAGGATAAAAGTAATTTCTAGCTTTATAACAATGAAAATCCCATTTATAAACTTCCTCATATCATGTGTAAATTTAAAGCAATATCCGGAATCAGTAATAATAGTTACTTCCCGAAATCATACTTATCAAATCCTTACTAAAACGTTTTACTTGAAACAAGGTATATAACTATCAAGGAAATATATAACGGTTTTGAAATTTGTCAAACTTATGAGGTCCTACATCTTTAACTTCACGTATGACCTTAATCCTTTCCATCTCGTATGGTGTTACTACGACGCACCGTAATGCCAAGGCACGAGATGTAGCATCCCTCCCCCCTTAGGAACATTCGTCCTCGAATGTTAAACTTCGAGAGGTCTACATAAAATCCGACAAAGTCTCCCCTGTAACTGTACTACTACCAACCCGACACACAGCCAAGAAAACCATTTACATACCTCATAGGGCCATAATCACAACAAAATTCCATACAGTGTGTATAACTGGTTCAACATCCCTAAACCTTTGCAAGACTTATTTTGTCCGATTCGCTTAGCTTCTAGTCCCTGTGACACTTCCTTATCATTGTTTCAATTATATTCTAATTTTTTTAATCTAGTCATAAGAGTACAAATATTTTAGTACTATTAATTCTCAAGACGGTAAAAAGATAACTTTCTTTTCTCAGGAGAAAGTAATTTCTAGCTTTATAACAATGAAAATCCCATTTATAAACTTCCTCATATCATGTGTAAATTCAAAGCATATCCGGAAGCAGTAATAATAGTTACTTCCCGCAATCATACTTATCAAATCCTTACTAAAACGTTTTACTTAAAAGAAGGTATATAACTATCAAGGAAATATATAACGGTTTTGAAATTTAGTCAAACTTATGAGGTCCTACATCTTTAACGTCACGTATGACCTTAATCCTTTCAAACTCGAATGGTGTTACCACGACGCACCATAATGCCAAGGTACGAGATGTTAAATCCTTCCCCCCGTGGGAACATTCGTCCTCTAATGTTAAACTTCGAGAGGTCTACATAAATTCCGACAAAGTCTCCCCTGTAACTTTACTACTACCAACCCGACACACAGCCAAGAAAACCATTTATATACCTCATAGGGCCATAATCACAACAAAATTCCATACAGTCCGTATATCTGGTTCAACATCCCTAAATTTTGACAAAACTTATTTTCTCCGATTCGCTTGACCTCTAGTCCTTATGAAACTTCCTGATAACTATTTAAATTATATTCTATTTTTTTTAATCTAGTCTCAAGAGTACAAATATTTTAGTACTATTAATTCTCAAGACGGTAAAAAGATAACTTTCTTTTCTCAGGAGAAAGTAATTTCTACCTTTATAACAATGAAAATCCCATTTATAAACTTCCTCATATCATGTGTAAATTTAAACAATATCCGGAATCAGTAATAATAGTTACTTCCCGAAATCATACTTATCAAATCCTTACTAAAACGTTTTACTTAAAACAAGGTATATAACTATCAAGGAAATATATAACGGTTTTGAAGTTCGTCAAACTTATGAGGTCCTACATCTTTAACTTCACGTATGACCTTAATCCTTTCCATCTCGTATGGTGTTACTACGATGCAGCCTAATGCCAAGGCACGAGATGTTGCATCCCTCCCCCTTAGGAACATTCGTCCTCGAATGTTAAACTTCGAGAGGTGTACATAAAATCCGACAAAGTCTCCCCTATATCTGTACTACTACCAACCTGTCACACAGCCAAGAAAACCATATACATACCTCATAGGGCCAAAATCACAACAAAATTCAATACAGTGTGTATAACAGGTTCAACATCCCTAAACCTTGACAAAACTTATTTTCTCCGATTCGCTTAACCTCTAGTCCTTCTGACACTTCCTTATCACTATTTCAATTATATTCTAATTTTTTTAATCTAGTCTCAAGAGTACAAATATTTTAGTACTATTAATTCTCAAGACGGTAAAAGATAACTTTCTTTTCTCAGGAAAAAGTAATTTCTAGCTTTATAATTCAATGAAAATCCCATTTATAAACTTCCTCATATCAAGTGTAAATTTAAAGCATATCCGGAAGCAGTAATAATAGTTACTTCCCGAAATCATACTTATCAAGTCCTTACTAAAACGTTTTACTTAAAAGAAGGTATATAACTATCAAGGAAATATATAACAGTTTTGAAATTTGTCAAACTTATGAGGTCCTACATCTTTAACCTCACGTATGACCTTAATCCTTTCCAACTCGTATGGTGTTACTACGACGCACCGTAATGCCAGAGGTACGAGATGTTACATCCCTCCCCCCTTAGGAACATTCATCCTCGAATGTTAAACTTCGAGAGGTCTACATAAAATCCGACAAAGTCTCCCGTATAACTGTACTACTACCAACCTGACACACAGCCAAGAAATCCATTTATATACCTCCTAGGGCCATAATCACAACAAAATGCCATACAGTCTGTATAACTGGTTCAACATCCCTCTAGTCCTTGGGACACTTCCTTATCACTGTTTCAATTATATTCTATTTTTTTCAATCTAGTCTCAAGAGTACAAATATTTTAGTACTATTAATTCTCAAGACGGTAAAAAGATAACTCTCTTTTCTCAGGAAAAAGTAATTTCTAGCTTTATAACAATGAAAATCCCGTTTACAAACTTCCTCAAATCATGTGTAAATTTAAAGCATATCCGGAAGCAGTAATAATAGTTACTTCCCGAAATCATACTTATCAAATCCTTACTAAAACGTTTTACTTAAAACAAGGTATATAACTATCAAGGAAATATATAACGGTTTTGTAGTTCGTCAAACTTATGAGGTCCTTCATCTTTAACTTCACGTATGACCTTAATCCTTTCCATCTAGTATGGTTTTACTACGATGCAGCCTAATGCCAAGGTATGAGGTGTTACATCCCTCCCCCCTTAGGAACATTCGTCCCCGAATGTTAAACTTCGAGAGGTGTACATAAAATCCGATAAAGTCTCGCCTGTAAATGCACTACTACCAACCCGACACACAGCCAAGAAAACCATTTATATACCTCATAGTGCCATAATCACAACAAAATTCCATACAGTCCGTATATCTGGTTCAACATCCCTAAATTTTGACACAACTTATTTTCTCTGATTCGCTTGACCTCTAGTCCTTATGAAACTTCCTTATCACTATTTCAATTATATTCTAATTTTTTTAATCTAGTCTCAAGAGTACAAATATTTTAGTACTATTAATTCTCAAGACGGTAAAAAGATAACTTTCTTTTCTCAGGAAAAAGTAATTTCTAGCTTTATAACAATGAAAATCCCATTTATAAACTTCCTCATATCATGTGTAAATTTAAAGCATATCCGGAAGCAGTAATAATAGTTACTTCCCGAAATCATACTTATCAAATCCTTACTAAAACGTTTTACGCAAAAGAAGGTATATAACTATCAAGGAAATATATAACAGTTTTGAAATTTGTCAAACTTATGAGGTCCTACATCTTTAACCTCACATATGACTTTAATCCTTTCCAACTCATATGGTGTTACTAGGACGCACCGTAATGCAGAGGTACGAGATGTTACATCCCTCCCCCCTTAGGAACATTCGTCTTCGAATGATAAACTTCGAGAGGTGTACATAAAATCCGACAAGGTCTCCCCTGTAACTGTACTACTACTAACCTGACACACAGCCAAGAAATCCATTTATATACCTCCTAGGGTCATAATCACAACAAAATTCCATACAGTCTGTATAACTGGTTCAACATCCCTAAACTTTGACAAAACTTATTTTCTCCGCTTCGCTTAACCTCTAGTCCTTGGGACACTTCCTTATCACTGTTTCAATTATATTCTATTTTTTTTAATCTAGTCTCAAGAGTACAAATATTATAGTACTATTAATTCTCAAGACGATAAAAAGATAACTTTCTTTTCTCAGGAGAAAATAATTTCTACCTTTATAACAATGAAAATCCCACTTATAAACTTCCTCATATCATGTGTAAATTTAAACAATATCCGGAATCAGTAATAATAGTTACTTCCCGAAATCATACTTATCAAATCCTTACTAAAACGTTTTACTTGAAACAAGGTATATAACTATCATGGAAATATATAACGGTTTCGAAATTTGTCAAACTTATGATGTCCGACATCTTTAACCTCACGTATAAACTTAATCCTTTCCAACTTGTAAGGTGTTACTACGACGTACCGTAATGCCAAGGCACGAGATGTTGCATCCCTCCCCCCTTAGGAACATTCGTCCTCGAATGTTAAACTTCGAGAGGTCTACATAAAATTCGACAAAGTCTCGCCTGTAACTGTACTACTACCAACCTGACACACAGCCAAGAAAACCATTTATATACCTCATAGGGCCATAATCACAACAAAATTCCATACAGTCCGTATATCTGGTTCAACATCCCTAAACCTTGACAAGACTTATTTTCTCCGATTCGCTTAACTTCTAGTCCCTGTGACACTTCCTTATCATTGTTTCAATTATATTCTAATTTTTTTAATCTAGTCTCAAGAGTACAAATATTTTAGTACTATTAATTCTCAAGACGGTAAAAAGATAACTTTCTTTTCTCAGGAGAAAGTAATTTCTAGCTTTATAACAATGAAAATCCCATTTATAAACTTCCTCATATCATGTGTAAATTTAAAGCATATCCGGAAGCAGTAATAATAGTTACTTCCCGAAATCATACTTATCAAGTCCTTACTAAAACGTTTTACTTAAAAGAAGGTATATAACTATCAAGGAAATATATAACGGTTTTGAAATTTGTCAAACTTATGAGGTCCTACATCTTTAACCTCACGTATGACCTTAATCCTTTCCAACTAGTATGGTGTTACTACGACGCACCATAATGCCAAGGTACGAGATGTTACATCCCTCCCCCCTTAGGAACATTCGTCCCCGAATGTTAAACTTGGAGAGGTCTACATAAAATCTGACAAAGTCTACCCTGTAACTGTACTACTACCAACCTGACTCACAGCCAAGAAAACGATTTATATACTTCGTTGGGCCATAATCACAACAAAATTCAATACAGTGTGTATAACAGGTTCAACATCCCTAAACCTTGACAAAACTTATTTTCTCCGATTAGCTTAACCTCTAGTCCTTCTGACACTTTCTTATCACTATTTCAATTATATTCTAATTTTTTTAATCTAGTCTTAAGAGTACAAATATTTTAGTACTATTAATTCTCGAGACGGTAAAAAGTTAACTTTCTTTTCTCAGAAGAAAGTAATTTCTAGCTTTATAACAATGCAATCCCATTTATAAACTTCCTCATATCATGTGTAAATTTAAAGTATATCCGGAAGCAGTAATAATAGTTACTTCCCGAAATCATACTTATCAAATCCTTTCTAAACGTTTTACTTGAAACAAGGTATATAACTATCAAGGAAATATATAACGGTTTTGAAATTTGTCAAACATATGAGGTCCGACATCTTTAACCTCACATATAAACTTAATCCTTTCCAAATCGTATGGTGTTACTACGACGCACCGTAATGCCAAGGCACGAGATATTGCATCCCTCCCCCCTTAGGAACATTCGTCCTCGAATGTTAAACTTCGAGAGGTCTACAAATAATCCGACAAAGTCTCCCCTATACCTGTACTACTACCAACCCGACACACAGCCAAGAAAACCATTTATATACATCATAGGGCCATAATCACAACAAAATTCCATACAGTCTGTATAACTGGTTCAACATCCCAAAACTTTGACAAAACTTATTTTCTCCGATTCGCTTAACCTCTAGTCCTTGTGACACTTCCTTATCACTGTTTCAATCATATTCTATTTTTTTTAATCCAGTCTCAAGAGTACAAATATTTTAGTACTATTAATTGTCAAGACGATAAAAAGATAACTTTCTTTTCTCAGGAGAAAATAATTTCTACCGTTATAACAATGAAAATCCCATTTATAAACTTCCTCATATCATGTGTAAATTAAAACAATATCCGGAATCAGTAATAATAGTTACTTCCCGAAATCATACTTATCAAATCCTTACTAAAACGTTTTACTTGAAACAACGTATATAACTATCAAGGAAATATATAACGGTTTTGAAATTTGTCAAACTTATGAGGTCCGACATCTTTAACCTCACGTATAAACTTAATCTTTTCCAACTCGTATGGTGTTACTACGACGCACCGTAATGCCAAGGCACGAGATGTTGCATCCCTCCCCCCTTATGAACATTCGTCCTCGAATGTTAAACTTCGAGAGGTGTACATAAAATCCAACAAAGTCTCCCCTATAACTGTACTACTACCAACCCGACACACAGCCGAGAAAACCATTTACATACCTCATAGGGCCATAATCACAACAAAATTCCATTCAGTGTGTATAACTGGTTCAAAATCCCTAAACCTTGACAAGACTTATTTTCTACGATTCGCTTAACTTCTAGTCCCTGTGACACTTCCTTATCATTGTTTCAATTATATTCTAATTGTTTTAATCTAGTCTTAAGAGTACAAATATTTTAGTACTATTAATTTTCAAGACGGTAAAAAGATAACTTTCGTCAAACTTATGAGGTCCTACATCTTTAACTTCACGTATGACCTTAATCCTTTCCATCTCGTATGGTTTTACTACGATGCAGCCTAATGCCAAGGTACGAGATGTTACATCCCTCCCCCCTTAGGAACATTCGTCTTCGAATGATAAACTTTGAGCGGTGTACATAAAATCTGACAAGGTCTCCCCTGTAACTGTACTACTACCAACCTGACACACAGCCAAGAAATGCATTTATATACCTCCTAGGGCCATAATCACAACAAAATTCGATACAGTGTGTATAACTGGTTCAACATCCCTAAACCTTGACAAGACTTATTTTCTCCGGTTCGCTTAACTTCTAGTCCCTGTGACACTTCCTTATCATTGTTTCAATTATATTCTAATTTTTTTAATCTAGTCTTAAGAGTACAAATATTTTAGTACTATTAATTCTCAAGACGGTAAAAAGATAACTTTCTTTTCTCAGGACAAAGTAATTTCTAGCTTTATAACAATGAAAATCCCATTTATAAACTTCCTCATATGATGTGTAAATTTAAAGCATATCCGGAAGCAGTAATAATGGTTACTTCCCGCAATCATACTTATCAAATCCTTACTAAAACGTTTTACTTAAAAGAAGGTATATAACTATCAAGGAAATATATAATGGTTTTGAAAATTTTCAAACTTATGAGGTCCTACATCTTTAACCTCACGTATGACCTTAATCCTTTCAAACTCGAATGGTGTTACCACGACGCACCATAATGCCAAGGTACGAGATGTTAAATCCTTCCCCCCGTGGGAACATTCGTCCTCTAATGTTAAACTTCGAGAGGTCTACATAAAATCCGACAAGGTCTCCCCTGTAACTTTACAACTACCAACCGGACACACAGCCAAGAAAACAATTTATATACCTCATAGGGCCCATAATCACAACAAAATTCCATACAGTCTGTATAACTGGTTCAACATCCATAAACTTTGACAAAACTTATTTTCTCCGATTCGCGTGACCTCTAGTCCTTATGAAACTTCCTTATCACTATTTCAATTATATTCTATTTTTTTTAATCTAGTCTCAAGAGTACAAATATTTTAGTACTATTAATTCTCAAGACGGTAAAAAGATAACTTTCTTTTCTCAGGAAAAAGTAATTTCTAGCTTTATAACAATGAAAATCCCATTTATAAACTTCTTCATATCATGTGTAAATTTAAAGCATATCCGGAAGCAGTAATAATAGTTACTTCCCGAAATCATACTTATCAAATCCTTACTAAAACGTTTTACTTGAAACAACTTATATAACTATCAAGGAAATATATAACGGTTTTGAAATTTGTCAAACTTATGAGGTCCAACATCTTTAACCTCACGTATAAACTTAATCCTTTCCAACTCGTATGGGGTTACTACGACGCACCGTAATGCCAAGGCACGAGATGTTACATCCCTCACCCGTTAGGAACATTCGTCTTCGAATGATAAACTTCGAGACGTTTACATAAAATCCGACAAGGTCTCCCCTGTAACTGTACTACTACCAACCTGATAAACAGCCAAGAAATCCATTTATATACCTCCTACGGCCATAATCACAACAAAATTCCATACAGTCTGTATAACTGGTTCAACATCCCTAAACTTTGACAAAACTTATTTTCTCCGCTTCGCTTAACCTCTAGTCCTTGGGACACTTCCTTATCACTGTTTCAATTATATTCTATTTTTTTTAATCTAGTCTCAAGAGTACAAATATTATAGTACTATTAATTCTCAAGACGGTAAAAAGATAACTTTCTTTTCTCAGGAGAAAGTAATTTCTAGCTTTATAACAATGAAAATCCCATTTATAAACTTCCTCATATCATGTGTAAATTTAAAGCATATCCGGAAGCAGTAATAATGGTTACTTCCCGCAATCATACTTATCAAATCCTTACTAAAACGTTTTACTTAAAACAAGGTATATAACTATAAAGGAAATATATAATGGTTTTGAAATTTGTCAAACTTATGAGGTCCTACATCTTTAACCTCACGTATGACCTTAATCCTTTCAAACTCGAATGGTGTTACCACGACGCACCATAATGCCAAGGTACGAGATGTTACATCCTTCCCCCCGTGGGAACATTCGTCCTCTAATGTTAAACTTCGAGAGGTCTACATAAAATCCGACAAGGTCTCCCCTGTAACTTTACAACTACCAACCGGACACACAACCAAGAAAACAATTTATATACCTCATAGGGCCCATAATCACAACAAAATTCCATACAGTTTGTATAACTGGTTCAACATCCCTAAACTTTGACAAAACTTATTTTCTCCGATTCGCTTAACCTCTAGTCCTTGTGACACTTCCTTATCACTGTTTCAATCATATTATATTTTTTTAAATCTAGTCTCAAGTGTACAAATATTTTAATACTATTAATACTCAAGATGGTAGAAAGATAACTTTCTTTTCTCTGGAGAAAGTAATTTCTAGCTTTATAACAATGAAAATCCCATTAGTAAACTTCCTCATATCATGTGTAAATTTAAAGCATATCCGGAAGCAGTAATAATAGTTACTTCCCGCAATCATACTTATCAAATCCTTACTAAAACGTTTTACTTAAAACAAGGTATATAACTATCAAGGAAATGTATAACAGTTTTGAAATTTGTCAAACTTATGTGGTCCTACATCTTTAACCTCACGTATGACTTTAATCCTTTCCAACTCATATGGTGTTACTAGGACGCACCGTAATGCAGAGGTACGAGATGTTACATCCCTCCCCCCTTAGGAACATTCGTCTTCGAATGATAAACTTCGAGAGGTGTACATAAAATCCGACAAGGTCTCCCCTGTAACTGTACTACTACCAACCTGATAAACAGCCAAGAAATCCATTTATATACCTCCTAGGGCCATAATCACAACAAAATTCCATACAGTCTGTATAACTGGTTCAACATCCCTAAACTTTGACAAAACTTATTTTCTCCGCTTCACTTAACCTCTAGTCCTTGGGACACTTCCTTATCATTGTTTCAATTATATTCTATTTTTTTTAATCTAGTCTCAAGAGTAAAAATATTATAGTACTATTAATTCTCAAGACTGTAAAAAGATAACTTTCTTTTCTGAGGAGAAAATAATTTCTACCTTTATAACAATGAAAATACCATTTATAAAATTCCTCATATCATGTGTAAATTTAAACAATATCCGGAATCAGTAATAATAGTTACTTCCCGAAATCATACTTATCAAATCCTTACTAAAACGTTTTACTTAAAAGAAGGTATATAACTATCAAGGAAATATATAACGGTTTTGAAATTTCGTCAAACTTATGAGGTCCTACATCTTTAACCTCACGTATGACCTTAATCCTTTCCAATCTCGTATGGTTTTACTACGATGCTGGCTAATGCCAAGGCACGAGATGTTGCATACCTCCCCCCTTAGGAACATTCATCCTCGAATGTTAAACTTTGAGAGGTCTACATAAAATCCGACAAAGTCTCCCCTGTAACTGTACTACTATCAACCTGACACACAGCCAAGAAAACGATTTATATACCTCATTAGGCCATAATCACAACAAAATTCCATACAGTGTGTATAACTGGTTCAACATCCCTAAACCTTGACAAAACTTATTTTCTCCGATTCGCTTAACCTCTAGTCCATGTGACACTTCCTTATCACCGTTTCAATTATATTCTATTTTTTTCAATCTAGTCTCAAGAGTACAAATATTTTAGTACTATTAATTCTCAAGACGGTAAAAAGATAACTCTCTTTTCTCAGGAAAAAGTAATTTCTAGCTTTATAACAATGAAAATCCCATTTACAAACTTCCTCAAATCATGTGTAAATTTAAAGCATATCCGGAAGCAGTAATAATAGTTACTTCCCGAAATCATACTTATCAAATCCTTACTAAAACGTTTTACTTAAAACAAGGTATATAACTATCAAGGAAATATATAACGGTTTTGTAGTTCGTCAAACTTATGAGGTCCTTCATCTTTAACTTCACGTATGACCTTAATCCTTTCCATCTAGTATGGTTTTACTACGATGCAGCCTAATGCCAAGGTATGAGGTTGTAACACCCCGTAAACTTGAACTAGGTGTGAGTATGTAAATATTTAGTGTCAATATGATATTTTATCTATGTGAACCCATTCTTGATGATTTCGGGTGGAAAATGGTCGTTTTGAAGTCAAACCAACAATCGAGGTTCTTGAGGGCTCTTAAATTCGCCTAAGTTTTGGTAGGTCTGTCTTCTGGGCGATTTTCGTGAATATTTGTTACGAATTTGGAAAAACTTCCTCAATGAAAGTTGTAGGGCTTTGAAATATCTTTCCAACGGTATATTATGGGGGTCAAACGAACATCTGTGCAAAGCGTTATACCAGTTTTACTAACGCCTGTCCGCACTGGAAATTTGGTCTGCGTTACGCCCACGTTACGGGCCGTAACACGCGTTACGGGCCGTAACTTGGGGCCGTAACGTGCCCAAAATTTCCAGTACCTTACTGGAAATTTGGTCAGTGTTACGCTCAAAGTTACGGGCCGTAACACGTGTTACGGACCGTCCCTTGGGGCGTAACACAGTGAAAACAGTACGTTTTCAGGCGATTCTGACTTCGGGAGGCCATAACCCCATTATCTATTGGGAATTTAGGAAAACTCAAAGAACGAACGTTGTACATAATTGAAATACCTTTCCAACCATAGGTCGTGGGCCTCCATGTGATATCGGGATGAGGAGATATGGGCATTTTAAGACAGGAAGGTCAAGCTGTTGGCCCAACCCAATTCAAAACCGGGTCAGGCCCATTTCCCTTGGTATTTAAGGGAAATGTTCAGCCCTAGCAGCCACATTTCCCCTACCAAACCTTCAGATTTTTAGAGAGAGAGAGAGAGAGGAGATTTAGAGAGAGAAAGTGGTGAATCAATCAAGTTCAAGACCCCGAATCCCGAGGCTCGTGAAGGATAAAGTGTAGAACAAGTTGTTGCCGTCGTTCTAAGCTAAAAATTGAACTTGGGGGATGTTGTTTTCGTGGTATCTGCTCACATAAGGTATGCCTAAGATTTTAATGATGTTTTTATCCTTATCATTGATAGATTTGACGAGTTAGAATAGAGAAAATGGCATTTGAAGTTCGGTTATAATTTTTGGATATCAAATGATTTGTGAGCTGTTTTGGTATGATTAAATGGGTAGGATTAGTTGGATATTGATATAAAATAATTATTGATATTGTTTATAAGTTGTTGTTCTTGAAATTTGGAAGAATAAAGTGTATGAAGATATTGTATACAAAGCGTATACCGGGCTGTTTTGTGACGATATTTTGGGGGGCTGTTTTATATGATTTCGTGGTTGTTTCATGATGATATTTTGGGGACTGTTTGGTGGTTGTTATGAGCTGTTTCGTGGGTTGGATTATCGTGGGATTGGCTGTAGTTGTTGTTATTGTTATACTATGGATATACGGAAATAAAGAAGTGTATACAAGCATTGGCATATAAGGTATATTGGGCTATTTTGGGAGTAATTTAAGGATGGATTAAATTTCAAGATTCTTTAATGAATGAAAGGAAAAAAGCAATCTTTTCATGTTCCTTGAACTCTAATTCATGTTTAAATAGTGGTTAATGTGTGTGAGGGGACAAACCCACATTTAACCTAGATTTTAACAAACCTTATATATGTATGTGATATTATGAATGTTTTCCTCTATAAGATATGTTTAATAATGATGGTTAAGGGTTGGTAATGATATTATCATTGATGATTTAAAACATGGAAATCCTTCGTAAAGAAGTTATACGTTTTCAAACATTGGTTGGAATGACTTATCCTTTCAATATGGCATAATGGTCCGTAATGATAATTTGACTATAAAGATGATTTCTTTTAAAGAAAGTCATCCGTGCGTAGGGTCATGCCCATATCGAACCTTACACGAACTATATTACTTTGTGAAACTCGCTTTTTCCCCATTATTGGATTATTGATCTTAATCTTCTAAAGGTTGGACCTTCAACTTGTTTTGTTGTAAAATGGGTTTCTTAAACGTGAAATTGAATAAGATATTTGAATAAGATTCGCAATCGGTTGTAACTTGAAATGCCTCTATTTGAGATGATGACTTGAGAAGTGAGATTCGGCTCTAAGCCATGATTGATAATTTGGTAATATGACATGATTTGTATTTTGTTTATGTTTTTGGGCCTGTATGGGAAAGCTGTGCTAGTTCAGAGGACGATTAGCCTCCGTGGTTTCCTAACCCGGGTATCGATTAATTGATTAGTTTGCTTATGAGTGGCTTGCTTCATATCTTGTTTCCTGTGAGTGGCTTGTGGTGATATTGGATTCGTAAGTGAAATGTTTGGCATGGTAAATGGTAAAGAGTTAAGTTGATATGTCTTTCGTTGATCGATATGCGTAATGAACTTTAATGTTATTGACGGTATGACTGCTTTGAGACAATTGGTGAATCGGCTTCTATGCTATGGACTTTATTGTTATGTTTATGCCTAGCCATTCGGGAGGATGAGTGGTCACCGAGGTTTTTATATTCCGATGTGTTTGCCTTGCTATTCGGGAGGAAGAGTAGCCACTATGGATCCTAGTGTATTAATTGCCTTGTCATTCGGGAGGAAGAGTGGCCACTTCCGGGTTCGCTACCTGGGGTGCATTAATGGCCTTGCTATTCGGGAGGAAGAGTAGCCACCGTGAATCCATACTCCGGTGTATTGCGCAGTGTGCCTTGCTATTCGGGAGGAAGAGTAGCCACCGTGAATTCATATTTCGGTGTATTACGTAGTGTTGTTGATATTGATTTGGGCTTATACGGGCGGTTATGATATCCATCCTTATTATTGAACTAAGCATAATTGCAACTGGGATTTTGAAATGACTTGATAAACTGTTAAACAAATGATATATGTTCATGTGTGGTGCGCTATGCGCGATGTGATTGATTCTTGGGCCTGTGTTGGCATGTGTAATATTCGTAATATCTCATGGAACTGTTGTTGACAATCATGATCACTTGAAAGGCATAATTAAAAGTTGTAACTTAACAAAAGATTTCATAATCGGTTTTGATAATTCTTATGGAGATGCATATGTTGAATACTTGTTTATATATTGATTAATGGATTTGTAAACTGTTTAATAAATGATATTGATAATCACAAAGCGGAATGACTGTTTTATGCTATCTTTTTCAGAACTGATTTCTTTATATATTATTATATTTTATTTTCATAACACTTGTTGTCCCGAGGCACTCACTGAGTACGAAAGTACTCAGGCATACCATTGTTGTTTTTTGATGGTATCTTAGGTAACGAAGAAGAGCAGGTTCGTGATACTTTCGACGCTTAAGAGGACTTGCTACTGCTGTGGATTCGGTGAGCCCACATCCTTGTTCGTGGGACACTTCCTGCTTCATTTATTATTCTAGATTTCCGGGCTGCGTCCCGAAGTTTAACGATTGTTATGTCTCTTAGAAGCTCCATAGATAGTTGTCAGAATTGTGGGTAGATTGTCAAAAGTCTCGTACGACTTAATGGGTGTTTGCCACGTTGATGGCTATTACTTATAAAGACTTCCGCTGATTTAATTCATGTGTTCATGATGTGTTGCATTTAATTTATAAATTGTTGGAGGCGAATGTTGAACCTGGCGGGTTCAAGTATCATTATTGTGTTGTTTAGGTTCTTCCGATGTTGTTCGTGACGTCGGATGCCGGTCACGTCTAGGGTGGGTTTTGGGGCGTGACAGAGGTGTTACATCCCTCCCCCCTTAGGAACATTCGTCCCCGAATGTTAAACTTCGAGAGGTGTACATAAAATCCGATAAAGTCTCGCCTGTAAATGCACTACTACCAACCCGACACACAGCCAAGAAAACCATTTATATACCTCATAGTGCCATAATCACAACAAAATTCCATACAGTCCGTATATCTGGTTCAACATCCCTAAATTTTGACACAACTTATTTTCTCTGATTCGCTTGACCTCTAGTCCTTATGAAACTTCCTTATCACTATTTCAATTATATTCTAATTTTTTTAATCTAGTCTCAAGAGTACAAATATTTTAGTACTATTAATTCTCAAGACGGTAAAAAGATAACTTTCTTTTCTCAGGAAAAAGTAATTTCTAGCTTTATAATTCAATGAAAATCCCATTTATAAACTTCCTCATATCAAGTGTAAATTTAAAGCATATCCGGAAGCAGTAATAATAGTTACTTCCCGAAATCATACTTATCAAGTCCTTACTAAAACGTTTTACTTAAATGAAGGTATATAACTATCAAGGAAATATATAACAGTTTTGAAATTTGTCAAACTTATGAGTTCCTACATCTTTAACCTCACGTATGACCCTAATCCTTTCCAACTCCTATGGTGTTACTACGACATACCGTAATGCCAAGGTACGAGATGTTACATCCCTCCCCCGTTAGGAACATTTGTCCTCGAATGTTAAACTTTTAGAGGTCTACATAAAATCCGACAAAGTCTCCCCTGTAGCTGTACTACTATCAACCTGACACACAGCCAAGAAAAAAATTAATATACCTCATTAGGCCATAATCACAGCAAAATTCCATACAGTGTGTATAACTGGTTCAACATCCCTAAACCTTGACAAAACTTATTTTCTCCGATTCGCTTAACCTCTAGTCCATGTGACACTTCCTTATCACCGTTTCAATTATATTCTATTTTTTTTAATCTAGTCTCAAGAGTACAAATATTTTAGTACTATTAATTCTCAAGACGGTAAAAAGATAAATTTCTTTTCTCAGGAAAAAGTAATTTCTAGCTTTATAATTCAATGAAAATCCCATTTATAAACTTCCTCATATCAAGTGTAAATTTAAAGCATATCCGGAAGCAGTAATAATAGTTACTTCCCGAAATCATACTTATCAAGTCCTTACTAAAAAACGTTTTACTTAAATTGTCACGACCCGAAACCCACCCTGGACGTGACCGGCATCCGACGTCACGAACAACATCGGAAGAACCTAAACAACACAATAATGGTACTTGAACCCGCCAGGTTCAACATTCGCCTCCAACAATTTATAAATTAAATGCAACACATCATGAGTTAAATCAGCGGAAGTCTTTATAAGTACTAGCCATCAACGTGGCAAACCCCCATTAAGTCGTACGAGACTTTTGACAATCTACCCACAATTCTAACAACTATCTATGGATCTTCTAAGAGACATAAAAATCCTCAAACTTCGGGACACAGCCCGGAAATCTAAAATAATAAATGAAACAGGAAGTGTCCCACGAACAATGATGTGGGCTCACCAAATCAGCAGCAACAGCGAGTCCTTTCTAAGCGCCTGAAGTGTCAAGAACCTGCTCTTCTCTGTTACCTAACATACCATCCAAAAACAACAATGGTATGCCTGAGTACTTCGTACTCAGTGAGTGCCTCGGGGACAATAAGTAATATAGACATAAATATAATAATACATAAAGAAATCAGTTCCGAAAAAGATATTATACAAACTGTTATTCCACTTTATGAGTCTTAATATCACTTATTGCACAGTTTAATAAGCCATTTCAAAATACCAGTTTCAATTAAGCTTTAAATCAATCTGGCATAAATACCAATTTCATAATAAAGATGGATATCACAATCGCCTATATGAGCCCGGAACATGACTTCACGGTGGCTACTCTTCCTCCCGAATAGCAAGGCAATTAATGCACCCCCAGGTAGCGAACCCGGAAGTGGCCACTCTGCCTCCCGAATGGCAAGGCAATTAATGCACTAGGATCCATAGTGGCTACTCTTCCTCCCGAATAGCAAGGCAAATACAACAACAAGATTCATGGCATAGAAGCCGATTTACAATTTATCTCAAAGTAGTCACACCATTAATAACATTAAAATTCATTAAGCCATATCGAAGGAATAAGTCATTCCAATCAACGGTTTGAAAACATATAACTTCTTTACAAAAGATTTCCATGTCCCAAATTCATCAATGAATATGTCATTACCAACCCTTAACCATCATCATTACGCATCTCTCATAGAAGAAAAACATTCACAATATCTCATACCTCTATAGGGTTTGTTACAATCTAGGTTTAATGTGGGTTTGTCCCCTCACAACATTAACCACCATTTAGACATGAATTAGAGTTCAAGAAACATGAAAAGGTTAGTTTTCCTTTAATTCATAAAAAAAATCTTGAAAGAAAATTCATACTTCTACCCATAGATTCAAAAGTGATTTTCATTCAAAATAATTCTTAAAAGAGAGACATACCTTAATTTGTTTAAACAAGGTTTAACAATTCACTTTCTAATGAAGAACACCCAAACCCTAGCTTGAATCCCTTTGGAAAAATTATGTTGCAACCCTAGGTTTTTTGGTCACAAGAATCATGTTAAGAATCATGGGTTTTGTTAGGATTGATAATCAATGATTAAGATGTTCTTACCTTAGTGTTGGAGGCTTGGGGAATGATTTTCGTCCTTAGGGTTTTGAGAGTGAAAAGAATGGAAGAAAAACTAAAATTTGGCAACTTATAAATTTTCAGCCCGTCAGGCACAATCGACGGTTCAAACGATGAACCGTCGATCAGATCGACGAAGCGTCGATCTGTTCCGTCGATCGTCAATTTTCCAGTGAGTCAGGCACAATCGACGGTTCATTCGACGAACCGTCGATCAGATCGACGAAGCTCGATCTACTCCGTCGAATTCGTCAAATTTCC